>NW_026969630.1:0-33192 GCF_028390025.1 Pseudophryne corroboree
GGTTGATAAAGAGATGTCGTAGTATGTATGTATAAAGAAGAAAAAAAAAAAAACCACGGTTAGGTGGTATACAATTATGGACGGACTGCCGAGTGCCGACACAGAGGTAGCCACAGCCATGAACTACCGTACTGTACTGTGTCTGCTGCTAATATAGACTGGTTGATAAAGAGATGTCGTAGTATGTATGTATGAAGAAGAAAGAAAAAAAAACCACGGTTAGGTGGTATACAATTATGGACGGACTGCCGAGTGCCGACACAGAGGTAGCCACAGCCGTGAACTACCGTACTGTACTGTGTCTGCTGCTAATATAGACTGGTTGATAAAGAGATGTCGTAGTATGTATGTATAAAGAAGAAAGAAAAAAAAACCACGGTTAGGTGGTATACAATTATGGACGGACTGCCGAGTGCCGACACAGAGGTAGCCACAGCCGTGAACTACCGTACTGTACTGTGTCTGCTGCTAATATAGACTGGTTGATAAAGAGATGTAGTAGTATGTATGTATAAAGAAGAAAGAAAAAAAAAACACGGGTAGGTGGTATACAATTATGGATGGACTGCCGAGTGCCGACACAGAGGTAGCTACAGCCGTGAACTACCGTACTGTGTCTGCTGCGACTGGATGATAAATAATGATATAAAAAATATATATATATCACTACTGCAGCCGGACAGGTATATATATTATATAATGACGGACCTGCTGGACACTGTCTGTCAGCAGAATGAGTTTTTTATAGAATAAAAAAAAAACACCACACAAGTGAAGTCACACGACGAGTGTTTAACTTTTTCAGGCAATCACAATATAGTATACTACTAACTATACTGGTGGTCAGTGTGGTCAGGTCACTGGTCAGTCACACTGGCAGTGGCACTCCTGCAGCAAAAGTGTGCACTGTTTAATTTTAATATAATATGTACTCCTGGCTCCTGCTATAACCTATAACTGGCACTGCAGTGCTCCCCAGTCTCCCCCACAATTATAAGCTGTGTGAGCTGAGCACAGTCAGATATATAATATATACATAGATGATGCAGCACACTGGGCTGAGCAGTGCACACAGATATGGTATGTGACTGTCTTGTACTCCTGGCTCCTGCTATAACCTATAACTGGCACTGCAGTGCTCCCCAGTCTCCCCCACAATTATAAGCTGTGTGAGCTGAGCACAGTCAGATATATAATATATACATAGATGATGCAGGCATGCAGCACACTGGGCTGAGCAGTGCACACAGATATGGTATGTGACTGAGTCACTGTGTGTACCTTTTTTTCAGGCAGAGAACGGATATATTAAATAAAACAACTGCACTGCTGGTGGTCACTGTGGTCAGTCACTAAACTCTGCACTCTCTTCTACAGTATCAGCCTCAGGTCATTCTCTCTCTCTCTCTCTCCTAATCTAAATGGAGAGGACGCCAGCCACGTCCTCTCCCTATCAATCTCAATGCACGTGTGAAAATGGCGGCGACGCGCGGCTCCTTATATAGAATCCGAGTCTCGCGAGAATCCGACAGCGTCATGATGACGTTCGGGCGCGCTCGGGTTAACCGAGCAAGGCGGGAAGATCCGAGTCGCTCGGACCCGTGAAAAAAAACATGAAGTTCGTGCGGGTTCGGATTCAGAGAAACCGAACCCGCTCATCTCTAATTGTGGGTAATTCAGACCTGATCGCTAGGGTGTGTTTTTTGCATCCCTGTAATCAGGTAGTTGCCGCCTACAGCGGAAGGGAAAATTTGCTGTGCAGGTGTGTGATCACATGTGCACAAGAGCTGCACAGCTCAGCACTTACTCAGCCATTGAGGTGACGTCACAAATCCTCCCACAAAACGCCGGGTCCCTCCAGTGTTTTTCCGGACACTCCCTAGAAACATTCAGTTGCCACCCACACAAACACCCTCTTCTTGTCAATCTTCTTGTGATCTCCGGACCGTCGCACTTACGCATTGTGGCGCATACGCATGTGCAGTGCAGACCAGATTGCCCGCTGGGTGAAAATAAATTGAAGCGATCTGGTCTGAATAAGCCTCAATGTCTATTCACGGGAGACAGAGGGGCTGGGGCATGGCCAGCAGCTCACAGAGCACCTATAATGACAAAAATGGGAGACATGGCTCATGATCGCGATATACCTGCGAAGGTACGCCCTCTACTGATTGACAGGCAGAGGCATTCGCATTTTCTGCGGGGCACCCGGAGAAAATGTAGGCACACGCACAGGATGGACCCTGCGTATATGCCCCCATCCTCTTCATAGTTTTTGCGGTTGGAACGCGTATTACGATCCAAACTGAATTAGGCCCTATATGTCTTATATACACGAGCAGTGTGAAAACATCAATCGATGGGGGTAATTCCAAGATGATCGCAGCAGGAATTTTGTTAGCAGTTGGGCAAAACCATGTGTACTGCAGGGGAGGCAGATATAACATGTGCAGAAAGAGTTAGATTTGGGTGAGTTATTTTGTTTCTGTGCAGGGTAAATACTGACTGCTTTATTTTTACACTGCAAATTAGATTGCAGATTGAACACACCACACCCAAATCTAACTCTCTCTGCACATGTTAAATCTGCCTTCCCTGCAGTGCACATAGGTGGTCATTCCGAGTTGTTCGCTCGGTAATTTTCTTCGCATCGCAGCGATTTTCCGCTTAATGCGCATGCGCAATGTTCACACTGCGACTGCGCCAAGTAAATTTGCTATGCAGTTAGGAATATTACTCACGGTTTTTTCATCGTTCTGGTGATCGTAATGTGATTGACAGGAAGTGGGTGTTTCTGGGCGGAAACAGGCCGCTTTAGGGGCGTGTGGGAAAAATGCTACCGTTTCTGGGAAAAACGCGGGAGTGGCTGGAGAAACGGAGGAGTGTCTGGGCGAACGCTGGGTGTGTTTGTGACGTCAAACCAGGAACGACAAGCACTGAACTGATCGCACTGGCAGAGTAAGTCTCGAGCTACTCAGAAACTGCACAGAGATGTCTTATCGCAATATTGCAAATCTTTCGTTCGCAATTTTAAGATGCTAAGATTCACTCCCAGTAGGCGGCAGCTTAGCGTGTGCAATGCTGCTAAAAGCAGCTTGCGAGCGAACAACTCGGAATGAGGGCCATGGGGGGTAATTCTGAGTTGATCGCAGCAGGATTTTTGTTAGCAGTTGGGCAAAACCATGGCCCTCATTCCGAGTTGTTCGCTCGTTCTTTTTCATCGCATCGCAGTGAAAATCCGCTTAGTACGCATGCGCAAAGTTCGCACTGCGACTGCGCCAAGTAACTTTACTATGAAGAAAGTATTTTTACTCACGGCTTTTTCTTCGCTCCGGCGAACGTAATGTGATTGACAGGAAATGGGTGTTACTGGGCGGAAACACGGCGTTTTAGGGGCGTGTGGCTGAAAACGCTACCGTTTCCGGAAAAAACGCAGGAGTGGCTGGAGAAACGGTGGGAGTGCCTGGGCGTACGCTGGGTGTGTTTGTGACGTCAACCAGGAACGACAAGCACTGAACTGATCGCACAGGCAGAGTAAGTCTGGAGCTACTCTGAAACTGCGAAGTAGTTTGTAATAGCAATATTGCGAATACATCGGTCGCAATTTTAAGAAGCTAAGATTCACTCCCAGTAGGCGGCGGCTTAGCGTGAGCAACTCTGCTAAATTCGCCTTGCGACCGACCAACTCGGAATGAGGGCCCATGTGCACTGCATTTACGAACAGATGATTTTTTTATATAAATTTTAAAATGTTAGTAAATGTGTGTGTTTTTTTCAACCTGGAAGCCCAACATCGATTAAGATCGATCTTAAATAGACCCCTGGGTTTTAAGGATAACCATGGTTGAGTCCAATGGTTAATTCACATTGACCGAAGTTCTAATTAAGTCACCTGTGCTCAAGCATGATATCCTTAAAATCTGGATTGCAATGACAGCATTTTGGAACTATGCCTAAGGGTTTAATTTTTACATTTATCCACTGACAATAAATCTACCTACAATATCCCTGTAACTGTTATGATTACAGTATTTCACTAAATAATTTAATTTGCTGAACCTTCTGTAAAAAGAAATATTAAGCTGCTGTAATTCCCAGATGCAGCAAATTTGTTAGCTAGTGGGCAAAACCATGTGCACTGCAGGGATGGGGGGGCAGATATAACATTTGCAGAGAGATTTAGGTGGGTTATATTGTTTGTGTGCAGGGTAAATACTGGCTGTTTTGTTTTTACACTGCAATTTAGATTTCAGTTTGAACACACCGCACCAAAATCTAACTCTCTCTGCACATATTATACACCCCCCCCCCTGCAGTGTACATGGTTTTAGCTAATAAATTTGCTGCTGTGATCAGATCTGAGTTAAGCCCTATGTATTTGGCACTGGCAAAGGGTTAGAGGCCTTGCTGTAGAGCTCACACCTTTCTTATCATGCATTGTAATATTTCCTATGTCCTGATGTTGTGCTCTCTGCTCCATCCAAGTAAACAGCAATGTAGCATGGCTATCAAAGAGCGTGAAGATTGCAGATTTCCTGGGATTAATGCTAAGGAATGCTATTCCAGAGGCTGCTGCTTTAATTCAAGTGTCACTGGGGTTAAATGGTGTTTTTACCTTAAAAACACAGGTAGAGTATATAGTACAGTGGTAAAGTGGGAGCATGTAGTGCTATTGATTACAGATTTGATGGAGCTTAAACATGGATAAGGTCCATGGCTCTAAGAGTTTATCTTGTGTATCCTTTATTCTTAGTCATGGTCAGATAAGATTAGAAAATACCATTTAAGTGGAAATTTCCTGTTAGCTGTTTTTCAGTTTGCTCAACTGTCTGATTAACTGGTCCTAAAAAAGGACCAAAGGAGCTAAATTGCCCTGTGATCTAGCTAAATTGCCCCAGTTAAAAAAAAAAAAAAAACTAAGCTGCTGTAATTCCTGGATGTTTCCTTACTGCATCAACAGGAAGTGACAAGAAACAATGTAATGTGGAACCGTACAGCAGAAGGGATTGCGGCTACCCCACAATAAGTGCAGCGGAATGTAAGAAGAGGAATTGTTGCTTTGACTGCAGCATTCCCGGGGTTAACTGGTGTTTCTTCAAGTCACAAGGTATGGAGCTGCTGTATAGTTACTCGCAAGTCAGTAGTTGTATGATGCTCACACCTGTTAAGCTGGATACACACAGAATGCCCTACACAGGGGGTGAAATGAGCGCCCCCCCCCACCCCCCGTACGCTCAGCACACATCACGCTGTGCTGAGCGGGGGGAGAGATGTGTGCTGAGCAGTTCGCTCAGCACACATCTCTCCCCAAAATCGGGCCGTGAATACGGACCTTTAAACTGGATCCACACTTAGATTATCTGTCCAATTTTTTTTTCTAGTTGAAACAAAATTATGCTAATATGTGGCAGCAAATTACAATTGACCATTTGCTCACAAACACTGGAAAACATCCAAAAATGGTCATTTAGATAAATTGGTTAAATCCATTTCATTTAGCTAATTTATCCAAACTACCTTTATTGTATCTTTGTGGGTGAATGATGTGTGGGTCAGTGTTGAGGGTGGTGGAGGAGATGGGTAATAGGCACAGCAGGGTGTGGACAGTCAAATAGTGTGCTTAGAGGTTCAGAGTCATTGTATGAGACTCTGGCAACAGTGACTTGATGAGTCTGGTGTCCATAGGGTGGGACGCATTAACCTTTTTATGCTATTGAAATAGTTCTCCTCCTGACCGACGCAGTTCCTTGCTCCGAGGTTGGTGTATTGTCCTGTTGCAGCGCCTCTCCACTGTGGTCACAGTGAGCTGTGTGGTGTTGCTGGCGCATGCCAATCTCCCCCCAACCTCCCTCTTGCATTTCAGACCTACGTACGCATGATGGGATCTTGTATGATATGCGCGTGTGCTGTAGAGATGAAAGTGGGGGTGAGGAGGCAGATCGTGAGATGGGGAAACTTTGTGGACTGTTAGCGAAGGGGAGCACTGGGCAATCTGAGTTGCAAAGAGGGCAGCAGAAGAGGTTATTGCATGTGCACTGGTGACAGGTCCATCCTTGGTGGCCAGCCTCAGTGGTAAAGGGGTACATGAGCTAGTGTCCCTTGGCCAGCCACCTCCCTACCTCCTATATATTCTCCCTGATCTGTCACTTTGTTACGGTCTGCTGCTGGCACTGGTGTATCGTCCTGCAGTTGCCGTCTCCGCCCATTGCTGTGACTTCCCCCAGAGTTAGCCACACAGAGTGACAGATCTGGGAAAATATATAGGAGATCATTACTTTCACTTGCAGCCTACCTTATTTTTTGCAGCCTAGCATGCTCCTGACCCCTTCTCTCACTAATACTTATACAACATTCATGAACTCATCTTAAGGTTTCTTTATTATTCAGTCACACTGTCTTGGATCCAAACCATTTCCTGTGGCATTGCAGTCAAACAATTGAGCTATTTACCCTTGCATAGAAAGGTATAATCTAAGCTAGAGAATTCTATTTGGAGCTCACCTTGTACTTTGTGAAGAAATAATCAGCTTTGTGGCTGAGCAGATATATGGAGTGTGTGGCTGCACACTGCATTGATCTGCTGAGTTGCAATGCTAATAATTTTTTTTTTTTGCAAAGTACCAATAGCTTCATTGTGAAGGTGGAAAGAAGGGTGTTACGGCATGGAATGTACAAACTGCGAGACCCTGCTGGTAGCGCCTTTGTCTATTTAGTAGGAAGGGCACGTAACAGCCGGGGGGCAATGGAGGAAGCCCCTTTAGGGCTGGAGCCCGGCGGCAACTGACTCCGTTGTCTCTGGCAGTTCCGCCCCTGGACTAGAGGAATGGTCAAGAACATGGCAACATTTAATGCCAAAAAATGCAAAATCATACACGTCTCAAAAATGCAAAGGCTAACTATAATATTAAGGGCATTATAATGGCAAGAGGAAAGCTATCTAAGTATTACTATTTCAGGTAAGCAATGTAACAAAGCAATAGGAAAGGCAAGTCAGATGCTTGTTTGCATAGGTTAAAGAACCAGTAGCAGAAAAAAGTAATACAGGTTGAGTATCCCATATCAAAATATTCCGAAATACGGAATATTCCGAAATACAGACTTTTTTGAGTGAGACTGAGATAGTGAAACCTTTGTGTTTTGATGGCTCAGTGTACACAAACTTTGTTTAATACTCAAAGTTATTAAAAATATTGTATTAAATGAACTTCAGACTGTGTGTATAAGGTGTATATGAAACATAAATGAATTCTGTGAATGTACACACACTTTGTTTAATGCACAAAGTTATAAAAAATATTGCCTAAAATGACCTTCAGGCTGTGTGTATAAGGTGTATATGAAACATAAATGCCTTCTGTGCTTAGATTTAGGTCCCATCACCATAATATCTCGTTATGGTATGCAATTATTCCAAAATACAGAAAAATCCGATATCCAAAATTCCTCTGGTCCCAAGCATTTTGGATAAGGGATACTCAACCTGTAATGCCACTGTATAGGTCCTTGGTACAGCCACATTTAGAATCCTGTGTTCAGTTCCAGAAGCCATATCTCCAGAAGGCTGTAAATACATTAGGGCAACTAAAATTGTGCATGGCCTACATCACAAAACTTACCTGGAAATACTAAAAAATGTTGATGTGTATAGTTTGGAGAAGGGAAGAGGGAACATACAGTAATAGAAACATTTAAATATATAGGGAGGAATGTAATAGGGTGTGAGAATCAGAAAGTGAGAGATTTTGTGTTTTTTCCTGTTGTTTTTTTTTTTTTTTGTTTGATTGTTTGTTTTTAAAGTGGCAATCCTTTACATGGCAAAACCAGGTTGATATTTGCCATGTAAAGGATTGCCACCGTGGGCATGTGTAGAAGGGGCACTGCTACTGTTGGCATTATGTGTGTAAGCTGCACTGATATGGTGGTTATGTGTATAAAGGGCACTGCGACTGTGGGTATTATTATTATTATTATTATTATTATTATTATTATATGCGGTGTAATGACAATAAGATAGTGCTACTGTGTGGCGTATTTTGATTTGGGGTGCTATTGTGTGGCCATGCCCCTTCCTTGTGATACCACACCTTCTTTTTTTAAGGAGCGCACTGTCCCTTTATTAAGTATTGGAGAGAGGGCCCAAATTAATAGTTTGCAGGGAGGCGCCAAACACCCTAGCACTGGCCCTTTGGTAGGGGACAGGATTTGCTTCTGCTTGTGCACATATGTTATGATTGCCAGCCAACAGCACTGGTTTTGCCTATAACACTAACTATAAATATTTTGAATTGGTCCTGGACCACCAATCCAAGGCACCCCTGCAAGTGTCCTGAGGCACCCCAGGGTGCAGTTTGAGAACCACTGGTCTAGTGAGTACCCAGGATAATTATTGTAGCTGGTCTGCGGGTAACAGCTCTCAGATCCACTTCTAGAAAAAATGCAGCAATGTAATTTGAGTGACAAACTGCAGAGATGAACCCTTTCTGTGACTGCTGCACAGGGATCACACAAACTCTATTCATAGGGCTGACTTCACTTAGGGGAGATGTTCTCACCCCGCAAAGAAGTGCGAGTATATACCGCACTTACGGTACCATTGGATTTACAGATATTTTCTTGCAATACACTATGGGGGTCATTCTGAGTTGATTGCTCGCTAGCAGTTTTTAGCAGCCATGCAAACGCATTGTCGCTGCCCACTGGAGAGTGTATATTCACTTTGGAGAAGTGCGAACACTTGAGCAGCAGAGCGCCTGCAAAATCGTTTCAAAATAAGACCAGCACTGTAGTTACACTTCGTGTGCGTTGATTCTAACAACCGAGGGACGGCTTTTGATGTCACACACCCATCCAGCGAATGCCCAGCCACGTCTGCATTTCTTCTGCCACGCCTGCATTTTTCCAAGCACTCCCTGAAAACGGTCAGTTGCCACCCAGAAACGCCCTCTTTCTGTCAATCTCCTTGTGGCCTGTTCTGTGATTGGAATAATCGCTAGAACTAGTGCAAAACCACAATGGACTTTGTACCCGTATGATGCGCATGCACATTACGGAGCATGCGCATGCACAGATTAGCCATTTTTTTTCAACTGATTGCTACGCAGCGAACAACGGCAGCATGCGATCAACTCGGAATGACCCCCTATATACATAGAAACATGGATTTTTACTGCAGGAATTATGGTTAGTTTAGGGGTATCGGTTAGGGTCAACAGAGGTGTAGCTAGGGGTCCAAGCGCCCCTGGCAAAGTAAGGGACTGGCGCCCCCCCTTTCGATAAAGCATTGCAGTCCATTGGCGGTTACCATGTTGGAGCCACAGCAACTGACCCCCTCCCCCACACGCTGCCCTACATCATCGGCTGGGATTCACTGTTGGTGTGAAGCCACTGGGAACAGTCTGGTAGCATTAGCAGCAGTCTGTGTCATAGATAGGGAAGGCAGAAGGTTAACTAGCTAATAGCAGTCTGTTGGCAGCAGAGGCTGGGCGGGGGGCTGAGAATGAGCCAACGCTGATCAGTGTCCAGTCTGCTTAGACAAAAATATTTTGTGATCAGGGCTGGTTCTAGACCAAAGGAGCCAATGGCAAAAATTTCCTTTGGCACCCCCCCCCCCACACACATACACACACACACACACACACCAAAAAAGAACATATCCCAGTTTAACATAACGCTATGTGGTGCAAGGTGTGGAGCTGGTTACTTGTATCAGACCTCTGACATTTGCCTTTTCACCCATATTGCATACTTTTTCTTGCAGGTTGTGTCTTAATTCAAGAAGTGTTCTAAGTACTTCAGCTTAGTATCTTTACTGACCCCTCTTTACCCCACATTACATAACTGACCCCTCTATACCCTACACTACATCCAGGGCCGGCGCTTCCATTAGGCAGCTTTAGGCAGCTGCCTATGGGCGCCTGGACCTGAGTGGGCGGTACGCTGAGGCTGCCCCCCCTCCCCCGCCATATAGCCCCCACGCAATAGCAGCAGCAGGGCACCCGGCGTCATAGACACACATAGCAACGCTGCGGGTAGTCCTGCAATTCTGCTAAGTGGACTGACAGGCAGCTGATGCACTATACACTACCCTGTGTCCTGGGATCCACCAGTGATTTTCTTTCATTCACCACCGCTCCACTATGTAGTGTGAGCAGAGAGGTGGTTTCCCCCTCGGCCAGTCCGGTGTTTCCTCTCTACCGGGTAGCTCTATAGCCTGCTGCTTGATGGGTTTTTTAAAAAAAGGGGCGTGGCCACACCTCCATGATTAGGCCACGCCCCTGAGTATGCTAGGTTCTCCATAGTCTGTCTCTGTGGCTCTGCTGCCTGGCATGCCTACTCTTTCGGAGACTGGCTCCTGTGATCTGAGCTGCCTGAAGGTTACTACTGTGCTACTGTGTGTGTGTCTCTCGGTATAAGTGTGTGTAATTATGTGTGTCTCAGTATGAGTCTGTGGGTGCCTCTGCCTCAGTATGTGTGTCAGTGCGTGTGTGTCTCTCAATATCAGTGTGTGCCTCAGTATGAGTGTGTGTGCCCCAGTGTGAGTGTGTATTTGTGTGCCTCAATGTGAGTGTACGTGTGCCTCTGACTAAGTATGAGTGTCAGTGTGTGTGTCTCAGTATCACTGTGTGTGTGTGTCTCAGTATGAGTGTGTGTGACTCTTCCTCAGTATGGTCTCAGTATGAGTGTGTGTGACTCTTCCTCAGTATGAGTGTCAGTGTGAGTGTGTCTCAGTCTCAGTTTGAGTGTGTGTGTGCCTCTGCCTCAGTATGAGTGTCAGTGTGTCTCAGTATCACTGTGCGTGTCTCAGTATCACTGTGTGTGTGTGTGTCTCAGTATGAGTGTGTGTATGCCTCTGCCTCAGTATGAGTGTCAGTGTGTCTCAGTCTCAGTATGAGTGTATGTGTGCCTCTGCCTCAGTATGAGTATCAGTGTGTGTATCAGTATCACTGTGTGTGTCTCAGTATGAGTGTGTGTGTCTCTCTGTCACTGTGTGTCTCAGTATGAGCGTGTGTGCCTCTGCCTCAGTATGTGTGTCAGTGCGTGTGTCTCTCAATATCAGTGTGTGCCTCAGTATGAGTGTGCCTCAGTGTGAGTGTGTGTTTGTGTGCCTCAATGTGAGTGTACATGTGCCTCTGACTCAGTATCACTGTGGGTCTCAGTATGAGTGTGTGTCTCTCTCTGTCACTTTGTGTGTCAGTGTGTGTCTCAGTATCACTGTGTGTCTCAGTATGAGTGTGTGTGTGTGTGTGTGTGTGTGTGTGTGTGTGTCTCAGTATGAGTGTGTGTGTATGTGTGTGCCTCTGCCTCAGTATGAGTGTCAGTGTGAGTGTGTCTCAGTCTCAGTTTGAGTGTGTGTGTGCCTCTGCCTCAGTATGAGTGTCAGCGTGTCTCAGTATCACTGTGTGTGTGTGTCTCAGTATGAGTGTGTGTATGCCTCTGCCTCAGTATGAGTGTGTCTCAGTCTCAGTATGAGTGTATGTGTGCCTCTGCCTCAGTATGAGTATCAGTGTGTGTCTCAGTATCACTGTGTGTGTCTCAGTATGAGTGTGTGTGTGTGTGTCTCTCTATCACTGTGGGTGTCTCAGTATGAGTGTGTGTGCCTCTGCCTCAGTATATGTGTCAGTGCGTGTGTGCCTCAGTATGAGTGTGTGTGCCTCAGAATGAGTGTGTGTGTGCCTCTGCCTCAGTATGAGTGTCAGTGTGTGTCTCAGTCTCAGTATGAGTGTATGTGTGCCTCTGCCTCAGTATGAGTATCAGTGTGTGTCTCAGTATCAGTGTGTGTGTGTGTGTGTGTGTGTGTGTGTGTGTGTGTGTGTGTGTGTGTCTGTCACTGTGGGTGTCTCAGTATGAGTGTGTGTGCCTCTGCCTTAGTATATGTGTCAGTGCGTGTGTGTCTCTCAATATCAGTGTGTGCCTCAGAATGAGTGTGTGTGTTCCTCAGTGTGAGTGTGTGTTTGTGTGCCTCAATGTGAGTGTACATGTGCCTCTGACTCAGTATCACTGTGTGTCTCAGTATGAGTGTGTGTCTCTGTCACTGTGTGTGTCTCTGTCACTGTGTGTGTCTCTGTCACTGTATGTGTCTCAGTATCACTGTGTGTGTCTCAGTATGAGTGTGTGTGTGTGTGTGTGTGTCTCTCTGTCACTGTGTGTGTCTCAGTATCACTGTGTGTGTCTCAGTATGAGTGTGTGTGTGTGTGTGTGTGTGTGTGTCTCTCTGTCACTGTGTGTATCTCAGTATCACTGTGTGTGTGTATCAGTATGAGTGTGTGTGTCTCCGTTTCACTGTGTGTGTGTCTCAGTATGAATGTATGTGTGTCTCTGCCTCAGTATGAGTGTCAGTGTGTATGTCTCAGTATCACTGTGTGTGTGTCTCAGTATGAGTGTGTGTGCCTCTGCCTCAGTATGAGCGTGTCTCAGTTTCAGTGTGTGTGTGTGCCTCTGCCTCAGTATGAGTGTCAGTGTGTGTGTGTGTATCAGTATGAGTGTGTGTGTGCCTCTGCCTCAGTGTGAGTGTGTCTCAGTCTCAGTATGAGCGTGTGTGCCTCTGCCTCAGTATGTGTGTCAGTGCGTGTGTGTCTCTCAATATCAGTGTGTGCCTCAGAATGAGTGTGTGTGTGTTCCTCAGTGTGAGTGTGTGTTTGTGTGCCTCAATGTGAGTGTACATGTGCCTCTGACTCAGTATCACTGTGGGTCTCAGTATGAGTGTGTGTCTCTCTCTGTCACTTTGTGTGTCAGTGTGTGTCTCAGTATCACTGTGTGTCTCAGTATGAGTGTGTGTGTGTGTGTGTGTGTGTGTGTGTGTGTGTGTCTCTCTGTCACTGTGTGTGTGTCTCAGTATGAGTGTGTGTGTATGTGTGTGCCTCTGCCTCAGTATGAGTGTCAGTGTGAGTGTGTCTCAGTCTCAGTTTGAGTGTGTGTATGCCTCTGCCTCAGTATGAGTGTGTCTCAGTCTCAGTATGAGTGTATGTGTGCCTCTGCCTCAGTATGAGTATCAGTGTGTGTCTCAGTATGAGTGTGTGTGTGTGTGTGTGTGTGTGTCTCTCTATCACTGTGGGTGTCTCAGTATGAGTGTGTGTGCCTCTGCCTCAGTATATGTGTCAGTGCGTGTGTGCCTCAGTATGAGTGTGTGTGCCTCAGAATGAGTGTGTGTGTGCCTCTGCCTCAGTATGAGTGTCAGTGTGTGTCTCAGTCTCAGTATGAGTGTATGTGTGCCTCTGCCTCAGTATGAGTATCAGTGTGTGTCTCAGTATCAGTGTGTGTGTGTGTGTGTGTGTGTGTCTGTCACTGTGTTTGTCTCAGTATGAGTGTGTGTGCCTCTGCCTTAGTATATGTGTCAGTGCGTGTGTGTCTCTCAATATCAGTGTGTGCCTCAGTATGAGTGTGTGTGCCCCAGTGTGAGTGTGTATTTGTGTGCCTCAATGTGAGTGTACGTGTGCCTCTGACTAAGTATGAGTGTCAGTGTGTGTGTCTCAGTATCACTGTGTGTGTGTGTCTCAGTATGAGTGTGTGTGACTCTTCCTCAGTATGAGTGTCAGTGTGAGTGTGTCTCAGTCTCAGTTTGAGTGTGTGTGTGCCTCTGCCTCAGTATGAGTGTCAGTGTGTCTCAGTATCACTGTGCGTGTCTCAGTATCACTGTGTGTGTGTGTGTGTGTGTCTCAGTATGAGTGTGTGTATGCCTCTGCCTCAGTATGAGTGTCAGTGTGTCTCAGTCTCAGTATGAGTGTATGTGTGCCTCTGCCTCAGTATGAGTATCAGTGTGTGTATCAGTATCACTGTGTGTGTCTCAGTATGAGTGTGTGTGTCTCTCTGTCACTGTGTGTCTCAGTATGAGCGTGTGTGCCTCTGCCTCAGTATGTGTGTCAGTGCGTGTGTCTCTCAATATCAGTGTGTGCCTCAGTATGAGTGTGCCTCAGTGTGAGTGTGTGTTTGTGTGCCTCAATGTGAGTGTACATGTGCCTCTGACTCAGTATCACTGTGGGTCTCAGTATGAGTGTGTGTCTCTCTCTGTCACTTTGTGTGTCAGTGTGTGTCTCAGTATCACTGTGTGTCTCAGTATGAGTGTGTGTGTGTGTGTGTGTGTGTGTGTGTGTGTCTCTGTCACTGTGTGTGTCTCAGTATGAGTGTGTGTGTATGTGTGTGCCTCTGCCTCAGTATGAGTGTCAGTGTGAGTGTGTCTCAGTCTCAGTTTGAGTGTGTGTGTGCCTCTGCCTCAGTATGAGTGTCAGCGTGTCTCAGTATCACTGTGTGTGTGTCTCAGTATGAGTGTGTGTATGCCTCTGCCTCAGTATGAGTGTGTCTCAGTCTCAGTATGAGTGTATGTGTGCCTCTGCCTCAGTATGAGTATCAGTGTGTGTCTCAGTATCACTGTGTGTGTCTCAGTATGAGTGTGTGTGTGTCTCTCTATCACTGTGGGTGTCTCAGTATGAGTGTGTGTGCCTCTGCCTCAGTATATGTGTCAGTGCGTGTGTGCCTCAGTATGAGTGTGTGTGCCTCAGAATGAGTGTGTGTGTGCCTCTGCCTCAGTATGAGTGTCAGTGTGTGTCTCAGTCTCAGTATGAGTGTATGTGTGCCTCTGCCTCAGTATGAGTATCAGTGTGTGTCTCAGTATCAGTGTGTGTGTGTGTGTGTGTGTGTGTGTGTGTGTGTCTGTCACTGTGGGTGTCTCAGTATGAGTGTGTGTGCCTCTGCCTTAGTATATGTGTCAGTGCGTGTGTGTCTCTCAATATCAGTGTGTGCCTCAGAATGAGTGTGTGTGTTCCTCAGTGTGAGTGTGTGTTTGTGTGCCTCAATGTGAGTGTACATGTGCCTCTGACTCAGTATCACTGTGTGTCTCAGTATGAGTGTGTGTCTCTGTCACTGTGTGTGTCTCTGTCACTGTGTGTGTCTCTGTCACTGTGTGTGTCTCAGTGTCACTGTGTGTGTCTCAGTATCACTGTGTGTGTCTCAGTATGAGTGTGTGTGTGTGTGTCTCTCTGTCACTGTGTGTCTCAGTATCACTGTGTGTGTCTCAGTATGAGTGTGTGTGTGTGTGTCTCTCTGTCACTGTGTGTCTCAGTATCACTGTGTGTGTCTCAGTATGAGTGTGTGTGTGTGTGTGTGTGTGTGTGTGTGTGTGTGTCTCTGTCACTGTGTGTATCTCAGTATCACTGTGTGTGTGTATCAGTATGAGTGTGTGTGTCTCCGTTTCACTGTGTGTGTGTCTCAGTATGAATGTATGTGTGTCTCTGCCTCAGTATGAGTGTCAGTGTGTATGTCTCAGTATCACTGTGTGTGTGTCTCAGTATGAGTGTGTGTGCCTCTGCCTCAGTATGAGCGTGTCTCAGTTTCAGTGTGTGTGTGTGCCTCTGCCTCAGTATGAGTGTCAGTATGTGTGTGTGTGTGTGTATCAGTATGAGTGTGTGTGTCTCAGTCTCAGTATGAGCGTGTGTGCCTCTGCCTCAGTATGTGTGTCAGTGCGTGTGTGTCTCTCAATATCAGTGTGTGCCTCAGAATGAGTGTGTGTGTTCCTCAGTGTGAGTGTGTGTTTGTGTGCCTCAATGTGAGTGTACATGTGCCTCTGACTCAGTATCACTGTGTGTCTCTCTCTGTCACTTTGTGTGTCAGTGTGTGTCTCAGTATCACTGTGTGTCTCAGTATGAGTGTGTGTGTGTGTGTGTGTGTGTGTGTGTGTGTGTGTGTGTGTCTCTCTGTCACTGTGTGTGTGTCTCAGTATGAGTGTGTGTGTATGTGTGTGCCTCTGCCTCAGTATGAGTGTCAGTGTGAGTGTGTCTCAGTCTCAGTTTGAGTGTGTGTATGCCTCTGCCTCAGTATGAGTGTGTCTCAGTCTCAGTATGAGTGTATGTGTGCCTCTGCCTCAGTATGAGTATCAGTGTGTGTCTCAGTATGAGTGTGTGTGTGTGTGTGTGTGTGTGTGTGTGTGTCTCTCTATCACTGTGGGTGTCTCAGTATGAGTGTGTGTGCCTCTGCCTCAGTATATGTGTCAGTGCGTGTGTGTCTCTCAATATCAGTGTGTGCCTCAGTATGAGTGTGTGTGCCTCAGAATGAGTGTGTGTGTGCCTCTGCCTCAGTATGAGTGTATGTGTGCCTCTGCCTCAGTATGAGTATCAGTGTGTGTCTCAGTATCAGTGTGTGTGTGTGTGTGTCTGTCACTGTGGGTGTCTCAGTATGAGTGTGTGTGCCTCTGCCTTAGTATATGTGTCAGTGCGTGTGTGTCTCTCAATATCAGTGTGTGCCTCAGAATGAGTGTGTGTGTTCCTCAGTGTGAGTGTGTGTTTGTGTGCCTCAATGTGAGTGTACATGTGCCTCTGACTCAGTATCACTGTGTGTCTCAGTATGAGTGTGTGTCTCTGTCACTGTGTGTCTCAGTATCACTGTGTGTGTCTCAGTATGAGTGTGTGTGTGTGTCTCTCTGTCACTGTGTGTGTCTCAGTATGAGTGTGTGTGTGTCTCTCTGTCACTGTGTGTGTGTCTCAGTATCACTGTGTGTGTGTATCAGTATGAGTGTGTGTGTCTCCGTTTCACTGTGTGTGTCTCAGTATGAATGTATGTGTGTCTCTGCCTCAGTATGAGTGTCAGTGTGTATGTCTCAGTATCACTGTGTGTGTGTCTCAGTATGAGTGTGTGTGCCTCTGCCACAGTATGAGCGTGTCTCAGTTTCAGTGTGTGTGTGTGCCTCTGCCTCAGTATGAGTGTCAGTATGTGTGTGTGTGTGTGTGTGTGTGTATCAGTATGAGTGTGTGTGTGTGCCTCTGCCTCAGTGTGAGTGTG
This sequence comes from Pseudophryne corroboree, assembly GCF_028390025.1. Taxonomy (NCBI): domain Eukaryota; kingdom Metazoa; phylum Chordata; class Amphibia; order Anura; family Myobatrachidae; genus Pseudophryne; species Pseudophryne corroboree. Next base: position 16,765 of record NW_026969630.1, read on the forward strand.
TCTCAGTCTCAGTATGAGTGTGTGTGCCTCTGCCTCAGTATGAGTGTATGTGTGCCTCTGCCTCAGTATAAGTGTCAGTGTGTGTGTGCTCCAGTATGAATGTCTGTGCCTCTGACTCCGTATGAGTGTCATTGTGAGTGTGTCTCAGTCTCAGTATGAGTGTGTGTGCGTGTGCCTCTGCCTTAGTATGAGTGTCAGTGTGTGTGTGTCTCAGTATGAGTGTGTGTGTGTGTGTGTCTCTCAGTATGTCCTTTGTCGCCTCCTTTACAGAAAGTGCCCTAGTGGTCCAGTGGTTTATGTGTCTGCCGCCTAATCCCACTGTCACTGTGGGACCAGCACCAGCCTGTGATCCTACTACAGACTTTTTTTTACTTTGTCCTACAGAGCTACGGAACACCTGTAGGTCCATAGGCTGTGATGGATGCTGACTGATTGCTTCTCCATCTGATGGTTTCTCCTCCTTACAAGTAGGTAGTGGAGTTTTTTTTCCATGTGTCATCTGTAGCTAATGTGAAACTACATTTCCCAGTATGACCTGCTTCTTTTTAGCAGGATATGCTGGGACTCGTATTTCCACATTGGCTGGGGGGGCACATTTCCCTATATTTGCAAATAAAAACTGTTTGTTAATGCACCAACATAGTATATCACCAGATATATAGTGTATGGCTGAACAAGACATCCGTACCTGTTGCTTAGAAAACGCATTTGTCAATTTGTCGTGTTCTATTTTTTTGCCATACAGTATATTAGTACTGAAATCTAACTGCACACACTAAAAAAAGGTGCTGCCCGACAACGCTCAGAATCCCGATGCCGGAATCACAAGAGTCAGCATACTGAATGTAAGTGTGCTGGGGAGGGTAGTTAGGTTGCAGGGGGGAAGTTAGGGTTAGGCTGCAGGAAGGGGAGGGAAGGGGAGAGGATTAGCATACTTTCCAACGAGGTGTTGGGATTCTAAGCGGCAGGATCCCTTTCCCAACCTGCTGTAGGGTGTATTCTCTATGCAGCCTGCAACATTTTTTATACGTTATAATCCAATCCGCGGGACAGTGGCATAGGGTAAGCATTACCGCCTCAGCACTCAGGTCATTAGTTCAATTCCTGGTCATGGCCTGAATGTGCGGAGTTTGCATTTTCTTTTTGTGTGGGTTTCCTCTGGGTATTCCTGTTTCCTCCCACACTCCAAAAACATATGGGAAGGTTATGTGGATTTGTCTGTGTGTGTTTTTATTTTAGGGAATATCACTCTCATTCCAGTGGGACAGGGAGTGATACGAATTCTGATGTTGTTATGTGTACAGCGCTGTGCAAATTAGTGGCACTATCTAAGTAAACAATAACAATAGTTTTGATACTTTAAGATAGGGCCTTGCACACATGTTGGAGAAGCCATCACATTTTCCCTTTGTACTTAGCAGGAGGACATTAATTTGCTGTTCTGTCAATAATAAAGGGGTAAATGCAAATTATGTACTGGGGAGCAAATGTGTATGTTTTTTTATTGTGTGGAGGCCAAAGTGTTTTTTTCCTGAAAGGGGCCAATGTATTTGTTATACATTTTCCTGTGGATGCCAATGTGTTTTATTTTTTCCTGTGGTGCCCAATGGGGGTGGTGGGGGGGGGTTGGGGTTTGGGGAGGGGGGCGGAGGGAGGGAGGCTGAAGTTTTGCCTAGGGTGCCGAGAAACCTTGCACCGGCCCTGACTACATCACTGACCTTTCTATAACCATCACTGCATTACTGACCCCTCTATACAGTACACTGACCTCTATATACCTGCTAGTACATCCCTGATGCCTATATTCCCTAAGCTAAATCCCTGACGCCTCTATTCCCTACGCTACATCCCTGACGCCTCTATTCCCTATGCTACATCCCTGACGCCTCTATACCCTACGCTACATCCCTGATGCCTCTATTCCCTACGCTACATTCCTGATGCCTCTATAACCTACGCTACATCCCTGACGCCTCTATACCCTACGCTACATCCCTGACGCCTCTATACAGTACAATGCATTACTGATCCCTCTAGACCATACATCCTCATTACATCAGAGAGATAGTGAAACACTGGAAAAAATAAGGATAAAGTGGACTACAGAAACTGATGCTCTAAACAAAGGAGAGAGAGAGAGAGAGAAAAGCACAAGGGAAAGTGGGCAATCGGAACACCATAGAGAGAGGAGAGATAGAAATGCCTGAAAAAGTAAAGGGGGTTGGGTATGGCATCCGGCGCTCTGGATTCCAGCAGTCACATGATACCTAATCCTAACCCTCTGGGGGGGTGGCGGATAGGGCTAACCCTCAGGGGGTGGCAGCTAGGACTAACCCCCCCCCCCTCCTAGTGCCTTCCCTAACACCCGCTCCCCCGGTCCTAACCCTCCCTCCAATACTCGCCTTCGGGATGTTGGCTGTCTGTGTGCCGGCACCAGTCTCCCAAGTGGTGTCAGGATTCCAACATCGGTCAAATGACCGCCGGTATACCGTCTGCCGGGATGGTAAATGTATCCTGAGGACAGGTAGTGAGTGTGGAGGGATAGGTGGTTCAGTAAAATGTAACAGCTCAAACTGCGATCATTCACTGATAAATTGATTTATAGCTCTCCCTTTTTAACCATTGCAGTCATAAAAGCAATGTTTTTTAAACTTTTAAATAAAGCTTGTTAGCATCCCCAGCACACTGTATATGCTGGGAGATGTAGTTCTCAATATGAAAACATTTAATTACTGTATGAACTCTAATTCCCCAACTGAAACCTCTCACAAACACACACTCCTAAATCTAGTACACACACACACACACACACACACACACACACACACACACACACACACACACACACACACACACATTTCCCCAGTACTGACTCTCATCACTTCCACACACTGACAACTCCCTCCTGCTCCTCTCCCCACTGACACTGACAGCTCCCTCACAGTCACACACATCCTCCACCCCCCCACACACACACTGATGGCACACATGCACAAATCCCCCCCTCCTCGACACTAACTGTCACGGACTGCTTGGGCAGCAGGGGGCAGGCTCTGACTTGAAGTGCTGAAATTCAACAGCTCTCTCGAACTTGCAAGGCATGGCTGTGCAGCTGTCTCCAGCCATCTCCTTGCCCACTGTGTAATTTGTGGCGTTCTCTGATGTTCCCCGCTCTGCCTCTACAACCGGCACATAATGTACAGCAGTGGTGACTCCTGAGTATGGGCCTGGAGAACTCCGCCTACCGGGGGGTAGGGATTAATAATTTCAAAGGGGCAGAGCTAGGAGTGAAGCAGTGGACAGCAGTTGAGGGGCGTTTCAAACTGTAACAGGGTTGGGACAATTTCAGTATCCTTCCCTCACCGTCTAATTGGTCAGTCCCACGCTGATTGCCATAGCGCCCTTTCGAGACTGCAGAACTCTATCCCTTAGCCACGGTTGGCACAGCTGGATGGTGCCCCTGGCAAGTGCCATCCTGGCCAAGGGGTAGATACGCCCCTGAGGGTCAGGGCCAGCAACAGAAATCTCGGGGCCCAGTGCACTGATATCTCTGGGGCCCCCTCAACCCCCCCTTAACTTGGCAGAGGGATCTTTAAAAAAAATGGAGCCTTTGACTCGGACCGTCAGTGAGGCCGGCAGGTGGTTTTCATACTGGGCTATCCAGCTCTTCGGTGGCGGTGGCAGGGACATTCAGAAAAGGGCCAGCACAGCAACATGCATAATAATGGCAATACAGTATGGACCACAGGGACTGGACAAAGTGATGGGGTAAAAGGAGGGGGGAGGGTTTAGTTGGCCTGTTAATTGTTTTCCTGCTTAAATTGAGCAGTTGGTGGATACACTTTAAAAAGCAATATTGGCACTGTGGCCCCATTATTTCTGTTCTTAATACTTGGAGCCCTGAACAAGTGTCCCCTTTGTCCCCCCTGTCACCGGGCCTGTTCAGGCGTTACCTATGGAGAAGCTGCGACATGACATCCTAGGACACGATACTGCACCATGCATCACCATTATATTTCAGTGTGCCTTGTCAATATTTAAATCTTGTTCTGTGTGACGTGAGTTGTAAATGGTTGAAAATCTCTGTGCTACAGTATCGTCACCATGTAGTTATAACAACACCGCAAAACCACCAAAAGACGTGTTTTGGTAGAGGGACTGCTGGAGGGGCCCATTGGGGCCCCCAGTTTGCTACCCCACCCCAGTATACCTGTGCTGTAGCCAGTGGAAGGGGCACTATCTTCCCTGTGATCTCTTCGGGAAGATGGTGCCGCACATAGAAAGCAAAGACTCTGGCTGCACTCTCCTGCCCTCGCTCTAAGCAAGGTGATCGGGCCACAAAAGGACCCCTGTCGGACCCCGGCCTGTGGGCCACAAAAGGATGCATTGGGGGCGGCATGCGGCCCATGGGATTGACACCCCTGCCCTAGAGTATCAAAATTTGTTTCACGGCACCCCTAGGCCAAAGTTTTTTTTATTGAGAAATTCAGAAAAAAATATAAAATTAAGTAAATTGTGTTTATAGCATGTCATCCTCAGGTTCAGTTATGTTGTGAGGGAATGGTTTTGCCAATTTAATAAAGTATAAATAATTTTAATTGGTCCTGGACCACCAAACTATGCTACCAGTGCAAGAACCCCAGTTTGGAAACTACTGCCATAAAATAAACCTTTTTTGTTTTTTTTAAACTACATGTAATACACCTTAGATCTCAGTTCCTAAAAGGTTTTAAACCCGTGCATACAGTAAACTACACATATTTAAAAATCCTACACCGGGCACAAGTGCTCACGGGCCAATTTCATGGCAGTCTCGGATAGGAGGGCATTGTGGATTCACCAAGGGAATGCTGATGCTGACTCCAAGAAGAAAGGGAGTCTCTTCCCTATGAAGGTGAAGCCTTGTTTGGCGACGACCTAATTAATTTGGAAAACACAGGGGTCAGCATACCCAGAATGCAATGAATGAACCTCACCCTGGGAGAACAATCTTCATGACCATGGTATCTCCTATGCAAAATAAGTATGATTTGGGATAGGGCTGGGGAGGAACGCTGCTCAGGCACATCTCTGTCAAGTAAAGGAGATTCAACTGAGGCAGCACAAGGGAACTCTCATCTGGGGACAACAACTGCAGGGAGAACACATAATTTCAGATTAACATGGGAGGGCAGAAGGCTGCCTAATACTGAAGCACCCCCAAACAACAAACCAAATGCAACAACTAGTGCAAGCATTCCTGGGGGAAGGCCTGCAGCAGATGGATTTGCATATGGTGATGTCATCCAAGCAGTGGGTCAAAGTTGGCTTCAACCCTCGTCTGCATATGAAAAGAGAAAAGGGGCGTGCAGGGCATAGCGGCCTTTTGCGGTGCTTGGATGACCCCTAGTTCGCATTAAACACCCCCACCCTCCTTCGGTGTGGGGCTCATGTTGGCAATGCCCCAGCCCTTGAAGCATTCAAGCTGATTTCTTGCAGCAGCTTGGCACTGTAACAGCTCCAGAGCTGCTCTGTAAGGCAAGTAAAAGGGTGTGGGCCCTGCAACACTACCTGTAGTTCGCATTGTCCGTTGGAAGGCACAAAGTAAGCAGACAGGAGGAGAAGTCAGGATAGTGCACAAGGGTATAGAAGGGAGGGGCTCAAAAAAAAAGAAGTGGAAACAGACAGCAAACTAGGCTGGAGAGAGACCTGAGACAAAGAGATCTGAATTAAATGAAAGCCGACCAGGGGAAACACAAATTATGCAGTCAAGTGTCCCACATTTGGGGAAATCACAGGAGCAGCACACCCAGAGTGCAATGGGTGAGCCTTGCCCTGGGAGAAGCACCTTCCTGATCATAGTATCTCACCTGACAGGTAAGTAGGAGTTGCGCTAGAGCTGGGGAGGGTCGCTGCTCGGGCACCCCCCTGTCAAGTGAAGGAGATCCAACTGAGGAAGCACAAGGGAACTCTCGAAAGAAGAACAAGGCTAGAGGAGGATCTGAGACAAAGAAATCTGACTGTTACCAGAGCTGACCAAAGGAAAGCACAAACAGTCCCCCACTACCACAAATAATGCAGTCGAGTTTCCCACATTTGGGGAAATCACAGGGGTCAGTATACCCAGAATGCAATGAATGAACCTCACCCTGGGAGAACAATCTTCATGACCATGGTATCTCCTATGCAAAATAAGTATGATTTGGGATAGGGCTGGGGAGGGCCGCTGCTCAGGCACATCTCTGTCAAGTAAAGGAGATTCAACTGAGGCAGCACAAGGGAACTCTCATCTGGGGACAACAACTGCAGGGAGAACACATATTTTCAGATGAACATGGGAGGGCAGAAGGCTGCCTAATACTGAAGCACCCCCAAACAACAAACCAAATGCAACAACTAGTGCAAGCATTCCTGGGGGAAGGCCTGCAGCAGATGGATTTGCATATGGTGATGTCATCCAAGCAGTGGGTCAAAGTTGGCTTCAACCCTCGTCTGCATATGAAAAGAGAAAAGGGGCGTGCAGGGCATAGCGGCCTTTTGCGGCGCTTGGATGACCCCTAGTTCGCATTAAACACCTCCACCCTCCTTCGGTGTGGGGCTCATGTTGGCAATGCCCCAGCCCTTGAAGCATTCAAGCTGATTTCTTGCAGCAGCTTGGCACTGTAACAGCTCCAGAGCTGCTCTGTAAGGCAAGTAAAAGGGTGTGGGCCCTGCAGCACTACCTGTAGTTCGCATTGTCCGTTGGAAGGCACAAAGTAAGCAGACAGGAGGAGAAGTCAGGATAGTGCACAAGGGTATAGAAGGGAGGGGCTCAAAAAAAAAGAAGTGGAAACAGACAGCAAACTAGGCTGGAGAGAGACCTGAGACAAAGAGATCTGAATTAAATGAAAGCCGACCAGGGGAAACACAAATTATGCAGTCAAGTGTCCCACATTTGGGGAAATCACAGGAGCAGCACACCCAGAGTGCAATGGGTGAGCCTTGCCCTGGGAGAAGCACCTTCCTGATCATAGTATCTCACCTGGCAGGTAAGTAGGAGTTGCGCTAGAGCTGGGGAGGGTCGCTGCTCGGGCACCCCCCTGTCAAGTGAAGGAGATCCAACTGAGGAAGCACAAGGGAACTCTCGAAAGAAGAACAAGGCTAGAGGAGGATCTGAGACAAAGAAATCTGACTGTTACCAGAGCTGACCAAAGGAAAGCACAAACAGTCCCCCACTACCACAAATAATGCAGTCGAGTTTCCCACATTTGGGGAAATCACAGGGGTCAGCATACCCAGAATGCAATGAATGAACCTCACCCTGGGAGAACAATCTTCATGACCATGGTATCTCCTATGCAAAATAAGTATGATTTGGGATAGGGCTGGGGAGGGCCGCTGCTCAGGCATATCTCTGTCAAGTAAAGGAGATTCAACTAAGGCAGCACAAGGGAACTCTCATCTGGGGACAACAACTGCAGGGAGAACACATATTTTCAAATGAACATGGGAGGGCAGAAGGCTGCCTAATACTGAAGCACCCCCAAACAACAAACCAAATGCAACAACTAGTACAAGCATTTCTGGGGGAAGGTCTGCAGAAGACGGATTTGCATACAGTGATGTCATCCAAGCAGTGGGCCAAAGTTGGCTGGAACCCTCATCTGCATATGAAAAGAGATTAGGGATATGCAGGGCATGGCGGCCTTTTGCGGCGCTTGGATGACCCTTCGTTCGCATTAAACACCCCCACCCTCCTTCGGTGTGGGGCTCATGTTGGCAATGCCCCAGCCCCTGAAGCATTCAAGCTGATTTCTTGCAGCAGCTTGGCACTGTAACAGCTCCAGAGCTGCTCTGTTATGCAAGTAAAAGGGTGTGGGCCCTGCAGCACTACCTGTCGTTTGCATTGTGCATTGGAAGGCACAAAGTAAGCAGACAGGAGGAGAAGTCAGGATAGTGCACAAGGGTATAGAAGGGAGGGGCTCATAAAAAAAAGAAGTGGAAACAGACAGCAAACTAGGCTGGAGAAAGACCTGAGACAAAGAGATCTGAATTATATGAAAGCCGACCAGTGGAAACACAAATTATGCAGTCAAGTTTCCCACATTTGGGGAAATCACAGGGGCAGCACACCCAGAGTGCAATGGGTGAGCCTTGCCCTGGGAGAAGCACCTTCATGATCATAGTATCTTACCTGGCAGGTAAGTAGGAGTTGGGCTAGAGCTGGGGAGGGTCGCTGCTCAAGCACCCCCCTGTCAAGTGAAGGAGATCCAACTGAGGCAGCACAAGGGAACTCTCGAAAGAGGAACAAGGCTAGAGGAAGATCTGAGACAAAGAAATCTGACTTTTACCAGAGGTGACCAGAGGAAAGCACAAACACAGTCCCCCACTACCACAAATAATGCAGTAGAGTTTCCCACATTTGGGGAAATGACAGGGGTCAGCATACCCAGAATGCAATGAATGAACCTCACCCTGGGAGAACAATCTTCATGACCATGGTATCTCCTATGCAAAATAAGTATGATTTGGGATAGGGCTGGGGAGGGCCGCTGCTCAGGCACATCTCTGTCAAGTAAAGGAGATTCAACTGAGGCAGCACAAGGGAACTCTCATCTGGGGACAACAACTGCAGGGAGAACACATATTTTCAGATGAACATGGGAGGGCAGAAGGCTGCCTAATACTGAAGCACCCCCAAACAACAAACCAAATGCAAGAACTAGTGCAAGCATTCCTGGGGGAAGGCCTGCAGCAGATGGATTTGCATATGGTGATGTCATCCAAGCAGTGGGTCAAAGTTGGCTTCAACCCTCGTCTGCATATGAAAAGAGAAAAGGGGCGTGCAGGGCATAGCAGCCTTTTGCGGCGCTTGGATGACCCCTAGTTCGCATTAAACACCTCCACCCTCCTTCGGTGTGGGGCTCATGTTGGCAATGCCCCAGCCCTTGAAGCATTCAAGCTGATTTCTTGCAGCAGCTTGGCACTGTAACAGCTCCAGAGCTGCTCTGTAAGGCAAGTAAAAGGGTGTGGGCCCGGCAGCACTACCTGTAGTTCGCATTGTCCGTTGGAAGGCACAAAGTAAGCAGATAGGAGGAGAAGTCAGGATAGTGCACAAGGGTATAGAAGGGAGGGGCTCAAAAAAAAAGAAGTGGAAACAGACAGCAAACTAGGCTGGAGAGAGACCTGAGACAAAGAGATCTGAATTAAATGAAAGCCGACCAGGGGAAACACAAATTATGCAGTCAAGTGTCCCACATTTGGGGAAATCACAGGAGCAGCACACCCAGAGTGCAATGGGTGAGCCTTGCCCTGGGAGAAGCACCTTCATGATCATAGTATCTTACCTGGCAGGTAAGTAGGAGTTGGGCTAGAGCTGGGGATGGTCGCTGCTCAAGCACCCCCCTGTCAAGTGAAGGAGATCCAACTGAGGCAGCACAAGGGAACTCTCAAAAGAGGAACAAGGCTAGAGGAAGATCTGAGACAAAGAAATCTGACTTTTACCAGAGGTGACCAGAGGAAAGCACAAACACAGTCCCCCACTACCACAAATAATGCAGTCGAGTTTCCCACATTTGGGGAAATCACAGGGGTCAGCATACCCAGAATGCAATGAATGAACCTCACCCTGGGAGAACAATCTTCATGACCATGGTATCTCCTTTGCAAAATAAGTATGATTTGGGATAGGGCTGGGGAGGGCCGCTGCTCAGGCACATCTCTGTCAAGTAAAGGAGATTCAACTGAGGCAGCACAAGGGAACTCTCATCTGGGGACAACAACTGCAGGGAGAACACATATTTTCAGATGAACATGGGAGGGCAGAAGGCTGCCTAATACTGAAGCACCCCCAAACAACAAACCAAATGCAACAACTAGTGCAAGCATTCCTGGGGGAAGGCCTGCAGCAGATGGATTTGCATATGGTGATGTCATCCAAGCAGTGGGTCAAAGTTGGCTTCAACCCTCGTCTGCATCTGAAAAGAGAAAAGGGGTATGCAGGGCATGGCGGCCTTTTGCGGCTTGGATGACCCCTAGTTCGCATTAAACACCTCCACCCTCCTTCGGTGTGGGGCTCATGTTGGCAATGCCCCAGCCCTTGAAGCATTCAAGCTGATTTCTTGCAGCAGCTTGGCACTGTAACAGCTCCAGAGCTGCTCTGTAAGGCAAGTAAAAGGGTGTGGGCCCTGCAGCACTACCTGTAGTTCGCATTGTCCGTTGGAAGGCACAAAGTAAACAGACATGAGGAGAAGTCAGGATAGTGCACAAGGGTATAGAAGGGAGGGGCTCAAAAAAAAAGAAGTGGAAACAGACAGCAAACTAGGCTGGAGAGAGACCTGAGACAAAGAGATCTGAATTAAATGAAAGCCGACCAGGGGAAACACAAATTATGCAGTCAAGTGTCCCACATTTGGGGAAATCACAGGAGCAGCACACCCAGAGTGCAATGGGTGAGCCTTGCCCTGGGAGAAGCACCTTCATGATCATAGTATCTCACCTGGCAGGTAAGTAGGAGTTGCGCTAGAGCTGGGGAGGGTCGCTGCTCGGGCACCCCCCTGTCAAGTGAAGGAGATCCAACTGAGGCAGCACAAGGGAACTCTCGAAAGAAGAACAAGGCTAGAGGAGGATCTGAGACAAAGAAATCTGACTGTTACCAGAGCTGACCAGAGGAAAGCACAAACAGTCCCCCACTACCACAAATAATGCAGTCGAGTTTCCCACATTTGGGGAAATCACAGGGGTCAGCATACCCAGAATGCAATGAATGAACCTCACCCTGGGAGAACAATCTTCATGACCATGGTATATCCTATGCAAAATAAGTATGATTTGGGATAGGGCTGGGGAGGGCCGCTGCTCAGGCATATCTCTGTCAAGTAAAGGAGATTCAACTGAGGCAGCACAAGGGAACTCTCATCTGGGGACAACAACTGCAGGGAGAACACATATTTTCAAATGAACATGGGAGGGCAGAAGGCTGCCTAATACTGAAGCACCCCCAAACAACAAACCAAATGCAACAACTAGTACAAGCATTCCAGGGGGAAGGTCTGCAGAAGACGGATTTGCATACAGTGATGTCATCCAAGCAGTGGGCCAAAGTTGGCGGGAACCCTCATCTGCATATGAAAAGAGAATAGGGGTATGCAGGGCATGGCGGTCTTTTGCGGCGCTTGGATGACCCTTAGTTCGCATTAAACACCCCCACCCTCCTTCGGTGTGGGGCTCATGTTGGCAATGCCCCAGCCCCTGAAGCATTCAAGCTGATTTCTTGCAGCAGCTTGGCACTGTAACAGCTCCAGAGCTGCTCTGTAAGGCAAGTAAAAGGGTGTGGGCCCTGCAGCACTGCCTGTAGTTTGCATTGTGCATTGGAAGGCACAAAGTAAGCAGACAGGAGGAGAAGTCAGGATAGTGCACAAGGGTATAGAAGGGAGTGGCTCAAAAAAAAAGAAGTGGAAACAGACAGCAAACTAGGCTGGAGAGAGACCTGAGACAAAGAGATCTGAATTATACGAGAGCCGACCAGGGGAAACACAAATTATGCAGTCAAGTTTCCCACATTTGGGGAAATCGCAGGAGCAACACACCCAGAGTGCAATGGGTGAGCCTTGCCCTGGGAGAAGCACCTTCATGATCATAGTATCTCACCTGGCAGGTAAGTAGGAGTTGGGCTAGAGCTGGGGAGGGTCGCTGCTCGGGCACCCCCCTGTCAAGTGAAGGAGATCCAACTGAGGCAGCACAAGGGAACTCTCGAAAGAAGAACAAGGCTAGAGGAAGATCTGAGACAAAGAAATCTGACTTTTACCAGAGCTGACTAGAGGAAAGCACAAACACAGTCCCCCACTACCACAAATAATGCAGTCGAGTTTCCCACATTTGGGGAAATCACAGGGGTCAGCATACCCAGAATGCAATGAATGAACCTCACCCTGGGAGAACAACCTTCATGACCATGGTATCTCCTATGCAAAATAAGTATGATTAGGGATAGGGCTGGGGAGGGCCGCTGCTCAGGCACATCTCTGTCAAGTAAAGGAGATTCAACTGAGGCAGCACAAGGGAACTCTCATCTGGGGACAACAACTGCAGGGAGAACACATATTTTCAGATGAACATGGGAGGGCAGAAGGCTGCCTAATACTGAAGCACCCCCAAACAACAAACCAAATGCAACAACTAGTGCAAGCATTCCTGGGGGAAGGCCTGCAGCAGATGGATTTGCATATGGTGATGTCATCCAAGCAGTGGGTCAAAGTTGGCTTCAACCCTCGTCTGCATATGAAAAGAGAAAAGGGGCGTGCAGGGCATGGCGGCCTTTTGCGGCGCTTGGATGACCCCTAGTTCGCATTAAACACCTCCACCCTCCTTCGGTGTAGGGCTCATGTTGGCTATGCCCCAGCCCCTTAAGCATTCAAGCTTATTTCTTGCAGCAGCTGGGCACTGTAACAGCTCCAGAGCTGCTCTGTAAGTGCTAAAACACACGAGGCGGCTGTCGCCGCCCGGCAAACACACGGCCGGCTTTTAACTGCTGCCGTGATGTAAAGACACATGCAGCGCAATGTGTCCTTACACACGGCACGGTGCCGGCCCAGCTGCCGGGTAACAGCCGGGACTCACCACTGAATAGTCCGGCTGCCGGCCCGTGCTCCTGCCGTCTGTCTGATTCAGTGTATAAGCACTGTCAATGAGTGCTTACACACACAACAGCTATTCGCCGGGAACGATGTGTTTCCTCACCCATACATCACATGGTTTATTGATAAAAACACTACAACCCGCCCACATCAGTGCACTCACTGCAGGCGTAGTTTGGAGAAAATGGCAGAGCTAGATATTGACACTGAGAGACTGATTTCCTTGGTAGAAATCAGACCAGTTTTGTGGGATAAAACTCTTGAAGTTTATAAAGACAGAAATGCCACCAGAAAGGCTTGGCACGAGCTTTGCTGTGATTTGAAAGCTGATTTCAATGAGCTTGCTGAGAATGATAAAGAACTGTTTGGTTAGTATTTGATTTATTGTTTCGATTTATAATACAGTTGTGTCATTTATATATATATATATGTCTATGTATATGTGTGTGTTTGTGTTCTTTTCGGACTCAGTACATTTTTCTAATCAACTTTCTATTGGGCCAAACTGGGAATACTTTTTTGTTGTAGTTTTCTGTGTCAAGCAACTGTGCACCAGTGCCGTAACTAGACATTTTAGCGCTGTGTGCAAAAAACAGCATCAGCGGCCCCCACACTTATGTAATATAAGGGCAGTGTGCGCCGCAGCCGTTCCAAAAAATATAGGGTCATGGCTTCATGGGGAAGGTGTGTGGCCACAAAAGAATCCCAATTCATACTACGGTGCACAGTAGTCTCTATTATTTAAATTACACCGCACAGTAGCGCCACTACACCAGGTAGAGCCCCTTTTACACAGTACGGCTGATAGATTCCCCTTTTTACACATTACGGCAGACAGAGGGGGGTCATTCGGATTTGATCGCTCACTAGCAACTTTTGGGTGCGCTGCGATCATAGAGTCGCCGCCTATGGGGGAGTGTATTTTCACTTGGCAAGTGTGGGAACGCCTTTGCAGCTGAGTGGCCCCAAAACAGTTTTTGCAGTTTCTGAGTAGCTCTGGACTTACTCAGCCACTGCGATCACTTTAGTCTTTTTGGTCGTGGAATTGACGTCAGACACCCGCCTTGCAAACGCTTGGACACGCCTGCGTTTTTGCAAACACTCCCAGAAAACGGACAGTTGCCAACCATAAACACCCTCTTCCTGGCAATCACCTTGCGATCGACTGTGCGAATGGATTCTTCGTAAAATCTATCGGCCAGCACCGATCCTCTTTGTACCCGTAGGACGCGCCTGCGCATTGCAGTGCATATGCATGCACAGTTTGGCCAAGTTTTAACATGATCACAGCGCTGCAAAAATTTCCTAGCGATCGAACAACTTGTAATGACCCCTAGAGTCCCCCCTTTTACACATTACGGAAGACAATCCCTGTTTAAGCACATTACGGCAGCCAGTCCCCCTTTTCACACATTCTGGCACACAGGATTTCCCTTTTTCCACATTACGGCAGCCAGTCCACCTTTCATACATTAGGTAAACAGGAGAGAGAGAGAGATAGATAGATAGATAGATAGATAGATAGATAGATAGATAGATAGATAGATAGAAGATAGATAGATAGACAGACAAATAGCAGCGCTATGTAATTGGTGGCAGCGTCACATGCAGCTGTCCCTCTCCTTCCGCATTGGCTGGCCGCCGCCGCTGTGAATGCTGGGATGAGGGAGGCGCATCCCAGCATTCACAGCGGCGGCGTCCAGACAATGCAGAAGGAGAGGGACAACTGCAGCAGCGCCACCAACAATTACACTGCGCTGCTGCAGCTCCAGAGTCCCCCTACTCCTCCCCTGCCCCCGGAGCTGCTCCTCTCCGGCGGCAGCACACGCACACAGGCGGCTTGTAGTGACTCATTACAATGCCGCTGATGACTTACCGACGCCGGAATCCCAACAACACAATGCCGACAGGGGTGGCGAGCGGAACGCAGCCCCTTGCGGGCTAGCTTCGCTCGCCACACTGCGGGCACGGTGCCTCGCTACGCTCGGCACACTATTATATTCTCCCTCTATGGGTGTCCTGGACACCCACGGAGGGAGAATATGTTGGGATTGTGGCAGTTGGGATTCCGTCGGCGGTATCTTGACCGCATCCTACATATATATATATATATATATATATATATATATACACACACACCAGGGCCGTAACTACGTGTGTGCCAAGGGGGCTTGGCACACAGCGCAGTTGCCCTGAGGGCGCAACGGCCAGCGGCATGTAATGAGTCAAATTGACTCATTACATGCCGCCGAAGTCTGCGCCGTGCGCCCCGCTGTGTAGGGAGAAGAGGACCAGCGCCGGGCAGCGGAGAGAAGGAGGAGGAAGGAGGGGGAGCAGTGAGCCGCAGCAGCGCTATTTGATTGGTAGTAAGCGCCGCTGCAGCATCCCCCTCTCCTCCTGTATTGGCTACCCGGCGCTGCTAAGGATGCTGGGATGCGGTTTCCCAGCATCCACAGCAGCGCCAGGCAACCAATACAGGAGGAGAGGGGGATGCTGCAGCGGCGCTTACTACCAATCAAATAGCGCTGCTGCGGCTCCCTGCTCCCCCTCTTTCCTCCTCCTTCTCATCTCACACAGCCTGCACCGAGAGGAAGCTGCACGAGGAGCCTGTCAGCGGGGAGAAAGTAAGTATATTCTCTCTCTCTCTCTCTCTCTCTCTCTTGGTCACCGTCTGCCGCAATGTGTAAAAAGGGGTCCCGTCTGCCGCAATGTGTAAAAATGGGGACTGGCTGCCGCAATGTGTAAAAAGGGGGCCTGGATGCCGCAATGTGTAAAAAGGGGGCCTGGCTGCCGCAATGTGTAAAAAGGGGGACTGGCTGCCGCAATGTGTAAAAAGGGGGACTGGCTGCTGTAATGTGTAAAAAGGGGGACGCTGTCTATTGTAATGTATAAAAGGGGCGCTACTGTGCAGCGAAATTTGAATAATGTAGATTACTGTGCACCGTAGTATGAATTGCTATTATTTTGTGGCCACGCACCCTTCCCCTTTAAGCCACGCCCCTATAAATTTTTTGCGCACGTTAGGCGTGCACTGCCCCTATCTTACATTGGGGGGGGCGCCACTATCGTTTCTTGCACACAGCGCTAAAATGCCTAGTTACGGCACTGACACACACATACACACACACACACACAATGTACATCCACCGTTACTCCCACTAAAGTCCGTACCGGCCAGGTGCTCACCCAGGTAAGATACCTCACAAATACACTACGAACTCGGGTGCCACTCAAGGGTCTCTGCAGTTAGTACAACAGACAGTGGATCTTGTAAATCAACGTTTTGATTTAATGACTAAATCGTCATCAGGATGTGAAACTGAGGCCGATTTAGACATGAAATGGAAACGTTGATCTACAAGATCTACTGTCTGTCGGACTAACTGTGCAGACCCTTTAGTGGCACCAGACTTCGTTGTGTGTGTGTGTATATATATATATATATATATATATATATATATATATACATACATACACACACTTACAGGTAGTTCGGTACTCAGATGCACGCAAGTTACCCTGATATCCTGGCCTGGTCCAGCATGTACTAGGCTTGAAAAGTGATCAATTGTAGAAGTGATGGCACTCAGAGGCTTTTGGGAACACAAAGGAATTTATTCACAAAGTAACATGAGGCAGCACATCTACGTTTAGGTGCACAACGCAACATCTTCGTGATTTATTAAACAAAAGCACAACACAGATGAGCGACATTAGTATGGCAACTTAAACAATTTTAAGGTGCGCACAAATTGTGCATAAAAAAACGCACATGTAGAACAGTGACTTTGCGGGTATATAAGGTATATATGCAATACTCAGTTTGCACACATAT
>NW_026969631.1:0-33188 GCF_028390025.1 Pseudophryne corroboree
CTGTTAGGCCATCATCTACACGACATAGCCCTGAATTTTCCAATGCGCAGCTCTTTGCAAAAGAGAGATATTGGCAAGGAAAAGCTGTTTTGTACCATTGCATTTTTCTCCCAAACGAAGGACACTAGAAAGAAAATTTTAAAGCCTCCTGTTAGGCCATCATCTACACGACATAGCTCTGAATTTTCCAATGCGTAGCTCTTTGCAAAAGAGAGATATTGGCAAGGAAAAGCTGTCTTGTACCTTTGCATTTTTCTCCCAAACGAAGGACACTAGAAAGAAAATTTTAAAGCCTCCTGTTAGGCCATCATCTACACGACATAGCCCTGAATTTTCCAATGCGCAGCTCTTTGCAAAAGAGAGATATTGGCAAGGAAAAGCTGTCTTGTACCATTGCATTTTTCTCCCAAACGAAGGACACTAGAAAGAAAATTTTAAAGCCTCCTGTTAGGCCATCATCTACACGACATAGCCCTGAATTTTCCAATGCGCAGCTCTTTGCAAAAGAGAGATATTGGCAAGGAAAAGCTGTCTTGTACCTTTGCATTTTTCTCCCAAACGAAGGTCACTAGAAAGAAAATTTTAAAGCCCCCTGTTAGGCCATCATCTACACGACATAGCCCTGAATTTTCCAATGCGCAGCTCTTTGCAAAAGAGAGATATTGGCAAGGAAAAGCTGTCTTGTACCTTTGCATTTTTCTCCCAAACGAAGGACACTAGAAAGAAAATGTTAAAGCCTCCTGTTAGGCCATCATCTACACGACATAGCCCTGAATTTTCCAATGCGCAGCTCTTTGCAAAAGAGAGATATTGGCAAGGAAAAGCTGTCTTGTACCTTTGCATTTTTCTCCCAAACGAAGGTCACTATAAAGAAAATTTTAAAGCCTCCTGTTAGGCCATCATCTACACGACATAGCCCTGAATTTTCCAATGTGCAGCTCTTTGCAAAAGAGAGATATTGGCAAGGAAAAGCTGTCTTGTACCATTGCATTTTTCTCCCAAACGAAGGACACTAGAAAGAAAATTTTAAAGCCTCCTGTTAGGCCATTATCTACACGACATAGCCCTGAATTTTCCAATGCGCAGCTCTTTGCAAAAGAGAGATATTGGCAAGGAAAAGCTGTCTTGTACCTTTGCATTTTTCTCCCAAACGAAGGACACTAGAAAGAAAATTTGAAAGCCTCCTGTTAGGCCATCATCTACACGACATAGCCCTGAATTTTCCAATGCGCAGCTCTTTGCAAAAGAGAGATATTGGCAAGGAAAAGCTGTCTTGTACCATTGCATTTTTCTCCCAAACGAAGGACACTAGAAAGAACATTTTAAAGCCTCCTGTTAGGCCATCATCTACACGACATAGCCCTGAATTTTCCAATGCGCAGCTCTTTGCAAAAGAGAGATATTGGCAAGGAAAAGCTGTCTTGTACCATTGCATTTTTCTCCCAAACGAAGGACACTAGAAAGAAAATTTTAAAGCCTCCTGTTAGGCCATCATCTACACGACATAGCCCTGAATTTTCCAATGCGCAGCTCTTTGCAAAAGAGAGATATTGGCAAGGAAAAGCTGTCTTGTACCATTGCATTTTTCTCCCAAACGAAGGACACTAGAAAGAAAATTTTAAAGCCTCCTGTTAGGCCATCATCTACACGACATAGCCCTGAATTTTCCAATGCGCAGCTCTTTGCAAAAGAGAGATATTGGCAAGGAAAAGCTGTCTTGTACCTTTGCATTTTTCTCCCAAACGAAGGACACTAGAAAGAAAATTTTAAAGCCTCCTGTTAGGCCATCATCTACACGACATAGCCCTGAATTTTCCAATGCGCAGCTCTTTGCAAAATAGAGATATTGGCAAGGAAAAGCTGTCTTGTACCATTGCATTTTTCTCCCAAACGAAGGACACTAGAAAGAAAATTTTAAAGCCTCCTGTTAGGCCATCATCTACACGACATAGCCCTGAATTTTCCAATGCGTAGCTCTTTGCAAAAGAGAGATATTGGCAAGGAAAAGCTGTCTTGTACCTTTGCATTTTTCTCCCAAACGAAGGACACTAGAAAGAAAATTTTAAAGCCTCCTGTTAGGCCATCATCTACACGACATAGCCCTGAATTTTCCAATGCGCAGCTCTTTGCAAAATAGAGATATTGGCAAGGAAAAGCTGTCTTGTACCATTGCATTTTTCTCCCAAACGAAGGACACTAGAAAGAAAATTTTAAAGCCTCCTGTTAGGCCATCATCTACACGACATAGCCCTGAATTTTCCAATGCGTAGCTCTTTGCAAAAGAGAGATATTGGCAAGGAAAAGCTGTCTTGTACCTTTGCATTTTTCTCCCAAACGAAGGACACTAGAAAGAAAATTTTAAAGCCTCCTGTTAGGCCATCATCTACACGACATAGCCCTGAATTTTCCAATGCGCAGCTCTTTGCAAAAGAGAGATATTGGCAAGGAAAAGCTGTCTTGTACCTTTGCATTTTTCTCCCAAACGAAGGTCACTAGAAAGAAAATTTTAAAGCCTCCTGTTAGGCCATCATCTACACGACATAGCCCTGAATTTTCCAATGCGTAGCTCTTTGCAAAAGAGAGATATTGGCAAGGAAATGCTGTCTTGTACCTTTGCATTTTTCTCCCAAACGAAGGACACTAGAAAGAAAATTTTAAAGCCTCCTGTTAGGCCATCATCTACACGACATAGCCCTGAATTTTCCAATGCGCAGCTCTTTGCAAAAGAGAGATATTGGCAAGGAAAAGCTGTCTTGTACCATTGCATTTTTCTCCCAAACGAAGGACACTAGAAAGAAAATTTTAAAGCCTCCTGTTAGGCCATCATCTACACGACATAGCCCTGAATTTTCCAATGCGTAGCTCTTTGCAAAAGAGAGATATTGGCAAGGAAAAGCTGTCTTGTACCTTTGCATTTTTCTCCCAAACGAAAGACACTAGAAAGAAAATTTTAAAGCCTCCTGTTAGGCCATCATCTACACGACATAGCCCTGAATTTTCCAATGCGCAGCTCTTTGCAAAAGAGAGATATTGGCAAGGAAAAGCTGTCTTGTACCTTTGCATTTTTCTCCCAAACGAAGGTCACTAGAAAGAAAATTTTAAAGCCTCCTGTTAGGCCATCATCTACACGACATAGCCCTGAATTTTCCAATGCGTAGCTCTTTGCAAAAGAGAGATATTGGCAAGGAAAAGCTGTCTTGTACCTTTGCATTTTTCTCCCAAATGAAGGTCACTAGAAAGAACATTTTAAAGCCTCCTGTTAGGCCATCATCTACACGACATAGCCCTGAATTTTCCAATGCGCAGCTCTTTGCAAAAGAGAGATATTGGCAAGGAAAAGCTGTCTTGTACCATTGCATTTTTATCCCAAACGAAGGACACTAGAAAGAACATTTTAAAGCCTCCTGTTAGGCCATCATCTACACGACATAGCCCTGAATTTTCCAATGCGCAGCTCTTTGCAAAAGAGAGATATTGGTAAGGAAAAGCTGTCTTGTACCTTTGCATTTTTCTCCCAAACGAAGGACACTAGAAAGAAAATTTTAAAGCCTCCTGTTAGGCCATCATCTACACGACATAGCCCTGAATTTTCCAATGCGCAGCTCTTTGCAAAAGAGAGATATTGGCAAGGAAAAGCTGTCTTGTACCATTGCATTTTTCTCCCAAACGAAGGACACTAGAAAGAAAATTTTAAAGCCTCCTGTTAGGCCATCATCTACACGACATAGCCCTGAATTTTCCAATGCACAGCTCTTTGCAAAAGAGAGATATTGGCAAGGAAAAGCTGTCTTGTACCATTGCATTTTTCTCCCAAACGAAGGACACTAGAAAGAAAATGTTAAAGCCTCCTGTTAGGCCATCATCTACACGACATAGCCCTGAATTTTCCAATGCGCAGCTCTTTGCAAAAGAGAGATATTGGCAAGGAAAAGCTGTCTTGTACCTTTGCATTTTTCTCCCAAACGAAGGTCACTAGAAAGAAAATTTTAAAGCCCCCTGTTAGGCCATCATCTACACGACATAGCCCTGAATTTTCCAATGCGCAGCTCTTTGCAAAAGAGAGATATTGGCAAGGAAAAGCTGTCTTGTACCATTGCATTTTTCTCCCAAACGAAGGACACTAGAAAGAACATTTTAAAGCCTGCTGTTAGGCCATCATCTACACGACATAGCCCTGAATTTTCCAATGCGCAGCTCTTTGCAAAAGAGAGATATTGGCAAGGAAAAGCTGTCTTGTACCTTTGCATTTTTCTCCCAAACGAAGGACACTAGAAAGAACATTTTAAAGCCTCCTGTTAGGCCATCATCTACACGACATAGCCCTGAATTTTCCAATGCGCAGCTCTTTGCAAAAAAGAGATATTGGCAAGGAAAAGCTGTCTTGTACCATTGCATTTTTCTCCCAAACGAAGGACACTAGAAAGAACATTTTAAAGCCTGCTGTTAGGCCATCATCTACACGACATAGCCCTGAATTTTCCAATGCGCAGCTCTTTGCAAAAGAGAGATATTGGCAAGGAAAAGCTGTCTTGTACCTTTGCATTTTTCTCCCAAACGAAGGACACTAGAAAGAACATTTTAAAGCCTCCTGTTAGGCCATCATCTACACGACATAGCCCTGAATTTTCCAATGCGCAGCTCTTTGCAAAAAAGAGATATTGGCAAGGAAAAGCTGTCTTGTACCATTGCATTTTTCTCCCAAACGAAGGACACTAGAAAGAAAATTTTAAAGCCTCCTGTTAGGCCATCATCTACACGACATAGCCCTGAATTTTCCAATGCGCAGCTCTTTGCAAAAGAGAGATATTGGCAAGGAAAAGCTGTCTTGTACCTTTGCATTTTTCTCCCAAACGAAGGTCACTAGAAAGAAAATTTTAAAGCCCCCTGTTAGGCCATCATCTACACGACATAGCCCTGAATTTTCCAATGCGCAGCTCTTTGCAAAAGAGAGATATTGGCAAGGAAAAGCTGTCTTGTACCATTGCATTTTTCTCCCAAACGAAGGACACTAGAAAGAAAATGTTAAAGCCTCCTGTTAGGCCATCATCTACACGACATAGCCCTGAATTTTCCAATGCGCAGCTCTTTGCAAAAGAGAGATATTGGCAAGGAAAAGCTGTCTTGTACCTTTGCATTTTTCTCCCAAACGAAGGTCACTAGAAAGAAAATTTTAAAGCCTCCTGTTAGGCCATCATCTACACGACATAGCCCTGAATTTTCCAATGCGCAGCTCTTTGCAAAAGAGAGATATTGGCAAGGAAAAGCTGTCTTGTACCATTGCATTTTTCTCCCAAACGAAGGACACTAGAAAGAAAATTTTAAAGCCTCCTGTTAGGCCATCATCTACACGACATAGCCCTGAATTTTCCAATGCGCAGCTCTTTGCAAAAGAGAGATATTGGCAAGGAAAAGCTGTCTTGTACCTTTGCATTTTTCTCCCAAACGAAGGACACTAGAAAGAAAATTTTAAAGCCTCCTGTTAGGCCATCATCTACACGACATAGCCCTGAATTTTCCAATGCGCAGCTCTTTGCAAAAGAGAGATATTGGCAAGGAAAAGCTGTTTTGTACCATTGCATTTTTCTCCCAAACGAAGGACACTAGAAAGAAAATTTTAAAGCCTCCTGTTAGGCCATCATCTACACGACATAGCTCTGAATTTTCCAATGCGTAGCTCTTTGCAAAAGAGAGATATTGGCAAGGAAAAGCTGTCTTGTACCTTTGCATTTTTCTCCCAAACGAAGGACACTAGAAAGAAAATTTTAAAGCCTCCTGTTAGGCCATCATCTACACGACATAGCCCTGAATTTTCCAATGCGCAGCTCTTTGCAAAAGAGAGATATTGGCAAGGAAAAGCTGTCTTGTACCATTGCATTTTTCTCCCAAACGAAGGACACTAGAAAGAAAATTTTAAAGCCTCCTGTTAGGCCATCATCTACACGACATAGCCCTGAATTTTCCAATGCGCAGCTCTTTGCAAAAGAGAGATATTGGCAAGGAAAAGCTGTCTTGTACCTTTGCATTTTTCTCCCAAACGAAGGTCACTAGAAAGAAAATTTTAAAGCCCCCTGTTAGGCCATCATCTACACGACATAGCCCTGAATTTTCCAATGCGCAGCTCTTTGCAAAAGAGAGATATTGGCAAGGAAAAGCTGTCTTGTACCTTTGCATTTTTCTCCCAAACGAAGGACACTAGAAAGAAAATGTTAAAGCCTCCTGTTAGGCCATCATCTACACGACATAGCCCTGAATTTTCCAATGCGCAGCTCTTTGCAAAAGAGAGATATTGGCAAGGAAAAGCTGTCTTGTACCTTTGCATTTTTCTCCCAAACGAAGGTCACTATAAAGAAAATTTTAAAGCCTCCTGTTAGGCCATCATCTACACGACATAGCCCTGAATTTTCCAATGTGCAGCTCTTTGCAAAAGAGAGATATTGGCAAGGAAAAGCTGTCTTGTACCATTGCATTTTTCTCCCAAACGAAGGACACTAGAAAGAAAATTTTAAAGCCTCCTGTTAGGCCATTATCTACACGACATAGCCCTGAATTTTCCAATGCGCAGCTCTTTGCAAAAGAGAGATATTGGCAAGGAAAAGCTGTCTTGTACCTTTGCATTTTTCTCCCAAACGAAGGACACTAGAAAGAAAATTTGAAAGCCTCCTGTTAGGCCATCATCTACACGACATAGCCCTGAATTTTCCAATGCGCAGCTCTTTGCAAAAGAGAGATATTGGCAAGGAAAAGCTGTCTTGTACCATTGCATTTTTCTCCCAAACGAAGGACACTAGAAAGAACATTTTAAAGCCTCCTGTTAGGCCATCATCTACACGACATAGCCCTGAATTTTCCAATGCGCAGCTCTTTGCAAAAGAGAGATATTGGCAAGGAAAAGCTGTCTTGTACCATTGCATTTTTCTCCCAAACGAAGGACACTAGAAAGAAAATTTTAAAGCCTCCTGTTAGGCCATCATCTACACGACATAGCCCTGAATTTTCCAATGCGCAGCTCTTTGCAAAAGAGAGATATTGGCAAGGAAAAGCTGTCTTGTACCATTGCATTTTTCTCCCAAACGAAGGACACTAGAAAGAAAATTTTAAAGCCTCCTGTTAGGCCATCATCTACACGACATAGCCCTGAATTTTCCAATGCGCAGCTCTTTGCAAAAGAGAGATATTGGCAAGGAAAAGCTGTCTTGTACCTTTGCATTTTTCTCCCAAACGAAGGACACTAGAAAGAAAATTTTAAAGCCTCCTGTTAGGCCATCATCTACACGACATAGCCCTGAATTTTCCAATGCGCAGCTCTTTGCAAAATAGAGATATTGGCAAGGAAAAGCTGTCTTGTACCATTGCATTTTTCTCCCAAACGAAGGACACTAGAAAGAAAATTTTAAAGCCTCCTGTTAGGCCATCATCTACACGACATAGCCCTGAATTTTCCAATGCGTAGCTCTTTGCAAAAGAGAGATATTGGCAAGGAAAAGCTGTCTTGTACCTTTGCATTTTTCTCCCAAACGAAGGACACTAGAAAGAAAATTTTAAAGCCTCCTGTTAGGCCATCATCTACACGACATAGCCCTGAATTTTCCAATGCGCAGCTCTTTGCAAAATAGAGATATTGGCAAGGAAAAGCTGTCTTGTACCATTGCATTTTTCTCCCAAACGAAGGACACTAGAAAGAAAATTTTAAAGCCTCCTGTTAGGCCATCATCTACACGACATAGCCCTGAATTTTCCAATGCGTAGCTCTTTGCAAAAGAGAGATATTGGCAAGGAAAAGCTGTCTTGTACCTTTGCATTTTTCTCCCAAACGAAGGACACTAGAAAGAAAATTTTAAAGCCTCCTGTTAGGCCATCATCTACACGACATAGCCCTGAATTTTCCAATGCGCAGCTCTTTGCAAAAGAGAGATATTGGCAAGGAAAAGCTGTCTTGTACCTTTGCATTTTTCTCCCAAACGAAGGTCACTAGAAAGAAAATTTTAAAGCCTCCTGTTAGGCCATCATCTACACGACATAGCCCTGAATTTTCCAATGCGTAGCTCTTTGCAAAATAGAGATATTGGCAAGGAAATGCTGTCTTGTACCTTTGCATTTTTCTCCCAAACGAAGGACACTAGAAAGAAAATTTTAAAGCCTCCTGTTAGGCCATCATCTACACGACATAGCCCTGAATTTTCCAATGCGCAGCTCTTTGCAAAAGAGAGATATTGGCAAGGAAAAGCTGTCTTGTACCATTGCATTTTTCTCCCAAACGAAGGACACTAGAAAGAAAATTTTAAAGCCTCCTGTTAGGCCATCATCTACACGACATAGCCCTGAATTTTCCAATGCGTAGCTCTTTGCAAAAGAGAGATATTGGCAAGGAAAAGCTGTCTTGTACCTTTGCATTTTTCTCCCAAACGAAAGACACTAGAAAGAAAATTTTAAAGCCTCCTGTTAGGCCATCATCTACACGACATAGCCCTGAATTTTCCAATGCGCAGCTCTTTGCAAAAGAGAGATATTGGCAAGGAAAAGCTGTCTTGTACCTTTGCATTTTTCTCCCAAACGAAGGTCACTAGAAAGAAAATTTTAAAGCCTCCTGTTAGGCCATCATCTACACGACATAGCCCTGAATTTTCCAATGCGTAGCTCTTTGCAAAAGAGAGATATTGGCAAGGAAAAGCTGTCTTGTACCTTTGCATTTTTCTCCCAAACGAAGGACACTAGAAAGAAAATTTTAAAGCCTCCTGTTAGGCCATCATCTACACGACATAGCCCTGAATTTTCCAATGCGCAGCTCTTTGCAAAAGAGAGATATTGGCAAGGAAAAGCTGTCTTGTACCTTTGCATTTTTCTCCCAAACGAAGGTCACTAGAAAGAACATTTTAAAGCCTCCTGTTAGGCCATCATCTACACGACATAGCCCTGAATTTTCCAATGCGCAGCTCTTTGCAAAAGAGAGATATTGGCAAGGAAAAGCTGTCTTGTACCATTGCATTTTTCTCCCAAACGAAGGACACTAGAAAGAACATTTTAAAGCCTCCTGTTAGGCCATCATCTACACGACATAGCCCTGAATTTTCCAATGCGCAGCTCTTTGCAAAAGAGAGATATTGGCAAGGAAAAGCTGTCTTGTGCCTTTGCATTTTTCTCCCAAACGAAGGACACTAGAAAGAAAATTTTAAAGCCTCCTGTTAGGCCATCATCTACACGACATAGCCCTGAATTTTCCAATGCGCAGCTCTTTGCAAAAGAGAGATATTGGCAAGGAAAAGCTGTCTTGTACCATTGCATTTTTCTCCCAAACGAAGGACACTAGAAAGAAAATTTTAAAGCCTCCTGTTAGGCCATCATCTACACGACATAGCCCTGAATTTTCCAATGCACAGCTCTTTGCAAAAGAGAGATATTGGCAAGGAAAAGCTGTCTTGTACCATTGCATTTTTCTCCCAAACGAAGGACACTAGAAAGAAAATGTTAAAGCCTCCTGTTAGGCCATCATCTACACGACATAGCCCTGAATTTTCCAATGCGCAGCTCTTTGCAAAAGAGAGATATTGGCAAGGAAAAGCTGTCTTGTACCTTTGCATTTTTCTCCCAAACGAAGGTCACTAGAAAGAAAATTTTAAAGCCCCCTGTTAGGCCATCATCTACACGACATAGCCCTGAATTTTCCAATGCGCAGCTCTTTGCAAAAGAGAGATATTGGCAAGGAAAAGCTGTCTTGTACCATTGCATTTTTCTCCCAAACGAAGGACACTAGAAAGAACATTTTAAAGCCTGCTGTTAGGCCATCATCTACACGACATAGCCCTGAATTTTCCAATGCGCAGCTCTTTGCAAAAGAGAGATATTGGCAAGGAAAAGCTGTCTTGTACCTTTGCATTTTTCTCCCAAACGAAGGACACTAGAAAGAACATTTTAAAGCCTCCTGTTAGGCCATCATCTACACGACATAGCCCTGAATTTTCCAATGCGCAGCTCTTTGCAAAAAAGAGATATTGGCAAGGAAAAGCTGTCTTGTACCATTGCATTTTTCTCCCAAACGAAGGACACTAGAAAGAACATTTTAAAGCCTGCTGTTAGGCCATCATCTACACGACATAGCCCTGAATTTTCCAATGCGCAGCTCTTTGCAAAAGAGAGATATTGGCAAGGAAAAGCTGTCTTGTACCTTTGCATTTTTCTCCCAAACGAAGGACACTAGAAAGAACATTTTAAAGCCTCCTGTTAGGCCATCATCTACACGACATAGCCCTGAATTTTCCAATGCGCAGCTCTTTGCAAAAAAGAGATATTGGCAAGGAAAAGCTGTCTTGTACCATTGCATTTTTCTCCCAAACGAAGGACACTAGAAAGAAAATTTTAAAGCCTCCTGTTAGGCCATCATCTACACGACATAGCCCTGAATTTTCCAATGCGCAGCTCTTTGCAAAAGAGAGATATTGGCAAGGAAAAGCTGTCTTGTACCTTTGCATTTTTCTCCCAAACGAAGGTCACTAGAAAGAAAATTTTAAAGCCCCCTGTTAGGCCATCATCTACACGACATAGCCCTGAATTTTCCAATGCGCAGCTCTTTGCAAAAGAGAGATATTGGCAAGGAAAAGCTGTCTTGTACCATTGCATTTTTCTCCCAAACGAAGGACACTAGAAAGAAAATGTTAAAGCCTCCTGTTAGGCCATCATCTACACGACATAGCCCTGAATTTTCCAATGCGCAGCTCTTTGCAAAAGAGAGATATTGGCAAGGAAAAGCTGTCTTGTACCTTTGCATTTTTCTCCCAAACGAAGGACACTAGAAAGAAAATTTTAAAGCCTCCTGTTAGGCCATCATCTACACGACATAGCCCTGAATTTTCCAATGCGCAGCTCTTTGCAAAAGAGAGATATTGGCAAGGAAAAGCTGTCTTGTACCATTGCATTTTTCTCCCAAACGAAGGACACTAGAAAGAAAATTTTAAAGCCTCCTGTTAGGCCATCATCTACACGACATAGCCCTGAATTTTCCAATGCGCAGCTCTTTGCAAAAGAGAGATATTGGCAAGGAAAAGCTGTCTTGTACCTTTGCATTTTTCTCCCAAACGAAGGACACTAGAAAGAAAATTTTAAAGCCTCCTGTTAGGCCATCATCTACACGACATAGCCCTGAATTTTCCAATGCGCAGCTCTTTGCAAAAGAGAGATATTGGCAAGGAAAAGCTGTTTTGTACCATTGCATTTTTCTCCCAAACGAAGGACACTAGAAAGAAAATTTTAAAGCCTCCTGTTAGGCCATCATCTACACGACATAGCTCTGAATTTTCCAATGCGTAGCTCTTTGCAAAAGAGAGATATTGGCAAGGAAAAGCTGTCTTGTACCTTTGCATTTTTCTCCCAAACGAAGGACACTAGAAAGAAAATTTTAAAGCCTCCTGTTAGGCCATCATCTACACGACATAGCCCTGAATTTTCCAATGCGCAGCTCTTTGCAAAAGAGAGATATTGGCAAGGAAAAGCTGTCTTGTACCATTGCATTTTTCTCCCAAACGAAGGACACTAGAAAGAAAATTTTAAAGCCTCCTGTTAGGCCATCATCTACACGACATAGCCCTGAATTTTCCAATGCGCAGCTCTTTGCAAAAGAGAGATATTGGCAAGGAAAAGCTGTTTTGTACCATTGCATTTTTCTCCCAAACGAAGGACACTAGAAAGAAAATTTTAAAGCCTCCTGTTAGGCCATCATCTACACGACATAGCTCTGAATTTTCCAATGCGTAGCTCTTTGCAAAAGAGAGATATTGGCAAGGAAAAGCTGTCTTGTACCTTTGCATTTTTCTCCCAAACGAAGGACACTAGAAAGAAAATTTTAAAGCCTCCTGTTAGGCCATCATCTACACGAAATAGCCCTGAATTTTCCAATGCGCAGCTCTTTGCAAAAGAGAGATATTGGCAAGGAAAAGCTGTCTTGTACCTTTGCATTTTTCTCCCAAACGAAGGTCACTAGAAAGAAAATTTTAAAGCCTCCTGTTAGGCCATCATCTACACGATATAGCCCTGAATTTTCCAATGCGTAGCTCTTTGCAAAAGAGAGATATTGGCAAGGAAAAGCTGTCTTGTACCTTTGCATTTTTCTCCCAAACGAAGGACACTAGAAAGAAAATTTTAAAGCCTCCTGTTAGGCCATCATCTACACGACATAGCCCTGAATTTTCCAATGCGCAGCTCTTTGCAAAAGAGAGATATTGGCAAGGAAAAGCTGTCTTGTACCATTGCATTTTTCTCCCAAACGAAGGACACTAGAAAGAAAATTTTAAAGCCTCCTGTTAGGCCATCATCTACACGACATAGCCCTGAATTTTCCAATGCGCAGCTCTTTGCAAAAGAGAGATATTGGCAAGGAAAAGCTGTCTTGTACCTTTGCATTTTTCTCCCAAACGAAGGACACTAGAAAGAAAATTTTAAAGCCTCCTGTTAGGCCATCATCTACACGACATAGCCCTGAATTTTCCAATGCGCAGCTCTTTGCAAAAGAGAGATATTGGCAAGGAAATGCTGTCTTGTACCTTTGCATTTTTCTCCCAAACGTAGGACACTAGAAAGAAAATTTTAAAGCCTCCTGTTAGGCCATCATCTACACGACATAGCCCTGAATTTTCCAATGCGCAGCTCTTTGCAAAAGAGAGATATTGGCAAGGAAAAGCTGTCTTGTACCATTGCATTTTTCTCCCAAACGAAGGACACTAGAAAGAAAATTTTAAAGCCTCCTGTTAGGCCATCATCTACACGACATAGCCCTGAATTTTCCAATGCGTAGCTCTTTGCAAAAGAGAGATATTGGCAAGGAAAAGCTGTCTTGTACCTTTGCATTTTTCTCCCAAACGAAAGACACTAGAAAGAAAATTTTAAAGCCTCCTGTTAGGCCATCATCTACACGACATAGCCCTGAATTTTCCAATGCGCAGCTCTTTGCAAAAGAGAGATATTGGCAAGGAAAAGCTGTCTTGTACCTTTGCATTTTTCTCCCAAACGAAGGTCACTAGAAAGAAAATTTTAAAGCCTCCTGTTAGGCCATCATCTACACGACATAGCCCTGAATTTTCCAATGCGTAGCTCTTTGCAAAAGAGAGATATTGGCAAGGAAAAGCTGTCTTGTACCTTTGCATTTTTCTCCCAAACGAAGGACACTAGAAAGAAAATTTTAAAGCCTCCTGTTAGGCCATCATCTACACGACATAGCCCTGAATTTTCCAATGCGCAGCTCTTTGCAAAAGAGAGATATTGGCAAGGAAAAGCTGTCTTGTACCTTTGCATTTTTCTCCCAAACGAAGGTCACTAGAAAGAAAATTTTAAAGCCTCCTGTTAGGCCATCATCTACACGACATAGCCCTGAATTTTCCAATGCGCAGCTCTTTGCAAAAGAGAGATATTGGCAAGGAAAAGCTGTCTTGTACCATTGCATTTTTCTCCCAAACGAAGGACACTAGAAAGAAAATTTTAAAGCCTCCTGTTAGGCCATCATCTACACGACATAGCCCTGAATTTTCCAATGCGCAGCTCTTTGCAAAAGAGAGATATTGGCAAGGAAAAGCTGTCTTGTACCATTGCATTTTTCTCCCAAACGAAGGACACTAGAAAGAACATTTTAAAGCCTCCTGTTAGGCCATCATCTACACGACATAGCCCTGAATTTTCCAATGCGCAGCTCTTTGCAAAAGAGAGATATTGGCAAGGAAAAGCTGTCTTGTACCATTGCATTTTTCTCCCAAACGAAGGACACTAGAAAGAACATTTTAAAGCCTCCTGTTAGGCCATCATCTACACGACATAGCCCTGAATTTTCCAATGCGCAGCTCTTTGCAAAAGAGAGATATTGGCAAGGAAAAGCTGTCTTGTACCATTGCATTTTTCTCCCAAACGAAGGACACTAGAAAGAAAATTTTAAAGCCTCCTGTTAGGCCATCATCTACACGACATAGCCCTGAATTTTCCAATGCGCAGCTCTTTGCAAAAGAGAGATATTGGCAAGGAAAAGCTGTCTTGTACCTTTGCATTTTTCTCCCAAACGAAGGACACTAGAAAGAAAATTTTAAAGCCTCCTGTTAGGCCATCATCTACACGACATAGCCCTGAATTTTCCAATGCGCAGCTCTTTGCAAAAGAGAGATATTGGCAAGGAAAAGCTGTCTTGTACCATTGCATTTTTCTCCCAAACGAAGGACACTAGAAAGAAAATTTTAAAGCCTCCTGTTAGGCCATCATCTACACGACATAGCCCTGAATTTTCCAATGCGTAGCTCTTTGCAAAAGAGAGATATTGGCAAGGAAAAGCTGTCTTGTACCTTTGCATTTTTCTCCCAAACGAAGGACACTAGAAAGAAAATTTAAAGCCTCCTGTTAGGCCATCATCTACACGACATAGCCCTGAATTTTCCAATGCGCAGCTCTTTGCAAAAGAGAGATATTGGCAAGGAAAAGCTGTCTTGTACCTTTGCATTTTTCTCCCAAACGAAGGACACTAGAAAGAAAATTTTAAAGCCTCCTGTTAGGCCATCATCTACACGACATAGCCCTGAATTTTCCAATGCGCAGCTCTTTGCAAAATAGAGATATTGGCAAGGAAAAGCTGTCTTGTACCATTGCATTTTTCTCCCAAACGAAGGACACTAGAAAGAAAATTTTAAAGCCTCCTGTTAGGCCATCACCTACACGACATAGCCCTGAATTTTCCAATGCGTAGCTCTTTGCAAAAGAGAGATATTGGCAAGGAAAAGCTGTCTTGTACCTTTGCATTTTTCTCCCAAACGAAGGACACTAGAAAGAAAATTTTAAAGCCTCCTGTTAGGCCATCATCTACACGACATAGCCCTGAATTTTCCAATGCGCAGCTCTTTGCAAAAGAGAGATATTGGCAAGGAAAAGCTGTCTTGTACCTTTGCATTTTTCTCCCAAACGAAGGTCACTAGAAAGAAAATTTTAAAGCCTCCTGTTAGGCCATCATCTACACGACATAGCCCTGAATTTTCCAATGCGTAGCTCTTTGCAAAAGAGAGATATTGGCAAGGAAATGCTGTCTTGTACCTTTGCATTTTTCTCCCAAACGAAGGACACTAGAAAGAAAATTTTAAAGCCTCCTGTTAGGCCATCATCTACACGACATAGCCCTGAATTTTCCAATGCGCAGCTCTTTGCAAAAGAGAGATATTGGCAAGGAAAAGCTGTCTTGTACCATTGCATTTTTCTCCCAAACGAAGGACACTAGAAAGAAAATTTTAAAGCCTCCTGTTAGGCCATCATCTACACGACATAGCCCTGAATTTTCCAATGCGCAGCTCTTTGCAAAAGAGAGATATTGGCAAGGAAAAGCTGTCTTGTACCTTTGCATTTTTCTCCCAAACGAAGGTCACTAGAAAGAAAATTTTAAAGCCTCCTGTTAGGCCATCATCTACACGACATAGCCCTGAATTTTCCAATGCGTAGCTCTTTGCAAAAGAGAGATATTGGCAAGGAAAAGCTGTCTTGTACTTTTGCATTTTTCTCCCAAACGAAGGACACTAGAAAGAAAATTTTAAAGCCTCCTGTTAGGCCATCATCTACACGACATAGCCCTGAATTTTCCAATGCGCAGCTCTTTGCAAAAGAGAGATATTGGCAAGGAAAAGCTGTCTTGTACCATTGCATTTTTCTCCCAAACGAAGGACACTAGAAAGAACATTTTAAAGCCTCCTGTTAGGCCATCATCTACACGACATAGCCCTGAATTTTCCAATGCGCAGCTCTTTGCAAAAGAGAGATATTGGCAAGGAAAAGCTGTCTTGTACCATTGCATTTTTCTCCCAAACGAAGGTCACTAGAAAGAACATTTTAAAGCCTCCTGTTAGGCCATCATCTACACGACATAGCCCTGAATTTTCCAATGCGCAGCTCTTTGCAAAAGAGAGATATTGGCAAGGAAAAGCTGTCTTGTACCTTTGCATTTTTCTCCCAAACGAAGGTCACTAGAAAGAAAATTTTAAAGCCTCCTGTTAGGCCATCATCTACACGACATAGCCCTGAATTTTCCAATGCGCAGCTCTTTGCAAAAGAGAGATATTGGCAAGGAAAAGCTGTCTTGTACCATTGCATTTTTCTCCCAAACGAAGGACACTAGAAAGAAAATTTTAAAGCCTCCTGTTAGGCCATCATCTACACGACATAGCCCTGAATTTTCCAATGCGCAGCTCTTTGCAAAAGATAGATATTGGCAAGGAAAAGCTGTCTTGTACCTTTGCATTTTTCTCCCAAACGAAGGACACTAGAAAGAACATTTTAAAGCCTCCTGTTAGGCCATCATCTACACGACATAGCCCTGAATTTTCCAATGCGCAGCTCTTTGCAAAAGAGAGATATTGGCAAGGAAAAGCTGTCTTGTACCATTGCATTTTTCTCCCAAACGAAGGACACTAGAAAGAAAATTTTAAAGCCTCCTGTTAGGCCATCATCTACACGACATAGCCCTGAATTTCCAATGCGCAGCTCTTTGCAAAAGAGAGATATTGGCAAGGAAAAGCTGTCTTGTACCTTTGCATTTTTCTCCCAAACGAAGGAAACTAGAAAGAAAATTTTAAAGCCTCCTGTTAGGCCATCATCTACACGACATAGCCCTGAATTTTCCAATGCGCAGCTCTTTGCAAAAGAGAGATATTGGCAAGGAAAAGCTGTCTTGTACCTTTGCATTTTTCTCCCAAACGAAGGAAACTAGAAAGAAAATTTTAAAGCCTCCTGTTAGGCCATCATCTACACGACATAGCCCAGAATTTTCCAATGCGCAGCTCTTTGCAAAAGAGAGATATTGGCAAGGAAAAGCTGTCTTGTACCTTTGCATTTTTCTCCCAAACGAAGGTCACTAGAAAGAAAATTTTAAAGCCTCCTGTTAGGCCATCATCTACACGACATAGCTCTGAATTTTCCAATGCGCAGCTCTTTGCAAAAGAGAGATATTGGCAAGGAAAAGCTGTCTTGTACCATTGCATTTTTCTCCCAAACGAAGGACACTAGAAAGAACATTTTAAAGCCTGCTGTTAGGCCATCATCTACACGACATAGCCCTGAATTTTCCAATGCGCAGCTCTTTGCAAAAGAGAGATATTGGCAAGGAAAAGCTGTCTTGTACCTTTGCATTTTTCTCCCAAACGAAGGTCACTAGAAAGAAAATTTTAAAGCCTCCTGTTAGGCCATCATCTACACCACATAGCCCTGAATTTTCCAATGCGTAGCTCTTTGCAAAAGAGAGATATTGGCAAGGAGAAGCCGTCTTGTACCTTTGCATTTTTCTCCCAAACGAAGGACGCTAGAAAGAAAATTTTAAAGCCTCCTGTTAGGCCATCATCTACACGACATAGCCCTGAATTTTCCAATGCGCAGCTCTTTGCAAAAGAGAGATATTGGCAAGGAAAAGCTGTCTTGTACCATTGCATTTTTCTCCCAAACGAAGGACACTAGAAAGAACATTTTAAAGCCTGCTGTTAGGCCATCATCTACACGACATAGCCCTGAATTTTCCAATGCGCAGCTCTTTGCAAAAGAGAGATATTGGCAAGGAAAAGCTGTCTTGTACCTTTGCATTTTTCTCCCAAACGAAGGTCACTAGAAAGAAAATTTTAAAGCCTCCTGTTAGGCCATCATCTACACCACATAGCCCTGAATTTTCCAATGCGTAGCTCTTTGCAAAAGAGAGATATTTACAAGGAAAAGCTGTCTTGTACCTTTGCATTTTTCTCCCAAACGAAGGTCACTAGAAAGAAAATTTTAAAGCCTCCTGTTAGGCCATCATCTACACCACATAGCCCTGAATTTTCCAATGCGTAGCTCTTTGCAAAAGAGAGATATTTACAAGGAAAAGCTGTCTTGTACCTTTGCATTTTTCTCCCAAACGAAGGACACTAGAAAGAAAATTTTAAAGCCTCCTGTTAGGCCATCATCTACACGACATAGCCCTGAATTTTCCAATGCGCAGCTCTTTGCAAAAGAGAGATATTGGCAAGGAAAAGCTGTCTTGTACCATTGCATTTTTCTCCCAAACGAAGGACACTAGAAAGAAAATTTTAAAGCCTCCTGTTAGGCCATCATCTACACGACATAGCCCTGAATTTCCAATGCGCAGCTCTTTGCAAAAGAGAGATATTGGCAAGGAAAAGCTGTCTTGTACCTTTGCATTTTTCTCCCAAACGAAGGAAACTAGAAAGAAAATGTTAAAGCCTCCTGTTAGGCCATCATCTACACGACATAGCCCTGAATTTTCCAATGCGCAGCTCTTTGCAAAAGAGAGATATTGGCAAGGAAAAGCTGTCTTGTACCTTTGCATTTTTCTCCCAAACGAAGGTCACTAGAAAGAAAATTTTAAAGCCTCCTGTTAGGCCATAATCTACACGACATAGCCCTGAATTTTCCAATGCGTAGCTCTTTGCAAAAGAGAGATATTGGCAAGGAAAAGCTGTCTTGTACCTTTGCATTTTTCTCCCAAACGAAGGACACTAGAAAGAAAATTTTAAAGCCTCCTGTTAGGCCATCATCTACACGACATAGCCCTGAATTTTCCAATGCGCAGCTCTTTGCAAAAGAGAGATATTGGCAAGGAAAAGCTGTCTTGTACCTTTGCATTTTTCTCCCAAACGAAGGAAACTAGAAAGAAAATTTTAAAGCCTCCTGTTAGGCCGTCATCTACACGACATAGCCCTGAATTTTCCAATGCGCAGCTCTTTGCAAAAGAGAGATATTGGCAAGGAAAAGCTGTCTTGTACCATTGCATTTTTCTCCCAAACGAAGGACACTAGAAAGAAAATTTTAAAGCCTCCTGTTAGGCCATCATCTACACGACATAGCCCTGAATTTTCCAATGCGCAGCTCTTTGCAAAAGAGAGATATTGGCAAGGAAAAGCTGTCTTGTACCTTTGCATTTTTCTCCCAAACGAAGGACACTAGAAAGAAAATTTTAAAGCCTCCTGTTAGGCCATCATCTACACGACATAGCCCTGAATTTTCCAATGCGCAGCTCTTTGCAAAAGAGAGATATTGGCAAGGAAAAGCTGTCTTGTACCATTGCATTTTTCTCCCAAACGAAGGACACTAGAAAGAAAATTTTAAAGCCTCCTGTTAGGCCATCATCTACAAGACATAGCCCTGAATTTTCCAATGCGCAGCTCTTTGCAAAAGAGAGATATTGGCAAGGAAAAGCTGTCTTGTACCATTGCATTTTTCTCCCAAACGAAGGACACTAGAAAGAAAA
The DNA here is from genome assembly GCF_028390025.1 of Pseudophryne corroboree. NCBI lineage: Eukaryota > Metazoa > Chordata > Amphibia > Anura > Myobatrachidae > Pseudophryne > Pseudophryne corroboree. The sequence goes on from NW_026969631.1 coordinate 19,226, forward strand.
TGTTAAAGCCTCCTGTTAGGCCATCATCTACACGACATAGCCCTGAATTTTCCAATGCGCAGCACTTTGCAAAAGAGAGATATTGGCAAGGAAAAGCTGTCTTGTACCTTTGCATTTTTCTCCCAAACGAAGGACACTAGAAAGAAAATTTTAAAGCCTCCTGTTAGGCCATCATCTACACGACATAGCCCTGAATTTTCCAATGCGCAGCTCTTTGCAAAAGAGAGATATTGGCAAGGAAAAGCTGTCTTGTACCATTGCATTTTTCTCCCAAACGAAGGACACTAGAAAGAAAATGTTAAAGCCTCCTGTTAGGCCATCATCTACACGACATAGCCCTGAATTTTCCAATGCGCAGCTCTTTGCAAAAGAGAGATATTGGCAAGGAAAAGCTGTCTTGTACCTTTGCATTTTTCTCCCAAACGAAGGTCACTAGAAAGAAAATTTTAAAGTCTCCTGTTAGGCCATCATCTACACGACATAGCCCTGAATTTTCCAATGCGCAGCTCTTTGCAAAAGAGAGATATTGGCAAGGAAAAGCTGTCTTGTACCTTTGCATTTTTCTCCCAAACGAAGGTCACTAGAAAGAAAATTTTAAAGCCCCCTGTTAGGCCATCATCTACACGACATAGCCCTGAATTTTCCAATGCGCAGCTCTTTGCAAAAGAGAGATATTGGCAAGGAAAAGCTGTCTTGTACCATTGCATTTTTCTCCCAAACGAAGGACACTAGAAAGAAAATGTTAAAGCCTCCTGTTAGGCCATCATCTACACGACATAGCCCTGAATTTTCCAATGCGTAGCTCTTTGCAAAAGAGAGATATTGGCAAGGAAAAGCTGTCTTGTACCTTTGCATTTTTCTCCCAAACGAAGGACACTAGAAAGAAAATTTTAAAGCCTCCTGTTAGGCCATCATCTACACGACATAGCCCTGAATTTTCCAATGCGCAGCTCTTTGCAAAAGAGAGATATTGGCAAGGAAAAGCTGTCTTGTACCTTTGCATTTTTCTCCCAAACGAAGGAAACTAGAAAGAAAATTTTAAAGCCTCCTGTTAGGCCGTCATCTACACGACATAGCCCTGAATTTTCCAATGCGCAGCTCTTTGCAAAAGAGAGATATTGGCAAGGAAAAGCTGTCTTGTACCATTGCATTTTTCTCCCAAACGAAGGACACTAGAAAGAAAATTTTAAAGCCTCCTGTTAGGCCATCATCTACACGACATAGCCCTGAATTTTCCAATGCGCAGCTCTTTGCAAAAGAGAGATATTGGCAAGGAAAAGCTGTCTTGTACCATTGCATTTTTCTCCCAAACGAAGGACACTAGAAAGAAAATTTTAAAGCCTCCTGTTAGGCCATCATCTACAAGACATAGCCCTGAATTTTCCAATGCGCAGCTCTTTGCAAAAGAGAGATATTGGCAAGGAAAAGCTGTCTTGTACCATTGCATTTTTCTCCCAAACGAAGGACACTAGAAAGAAAATGTTAAAGCCTCCTGTTAGGCCATCATCTACACGACATAGCCCTGAATTTTCCAATGCGCAGCACTTTGCAAAAGAGAGATATTGGCAAGGAAAAGCTGTCTTGTACCTTTGCATTTTTCTCCCAAACGAAGGACACTAGAAAGAAAATTTTAAAGCCTCCTGTTAGGCCATCATCTACACGACATAGCCCTGAATTTTCCAATGCGCAGCTCTTTGCAAAAGAGAGATATTGGCAAGGAAAAGCTGTCTTGTACCATTGCATTTTTCTCCCAAACGAAGGACACTAGAAAGAAAATGTTAAAGCCTCCTGTTAGGCCATCATCTACACGACATAGCCCTGAATTTTCCAATGCGCAGCTCTTTGCAAAAGAGAGATATTGGCAAGGAAAAGCTGTCTTGTACCTTTGCATTTTTCTCCCAAACGAAGGTCACTAGAAAGAAAATTTTAAAGCCTCCTGTTAGGCCATCATCTACACGACATAGCCCTGAATTTTCCAATGCGCAGCTCTTTGCAAAAGAGAGATATTGGCAAGGAAAAGCTGTCTTGTACCTTTGCATTTTTCTCCCAAACGAAGGTCACTAGAAAGAAAATTTTAAAGCCTCCTGTTAGGCCATCATCTACACGACATAGCCCTGAATTTTCCAATGCGCAGCTCTTTGCAAAAGAGAGATATTGGCAAGGAAAAGCTGTCTTGTACCTTTGCATTTTTCTCCCAAACGAAGGTCACTAGAAAGAAAATTTTAAAGCCCCCTGTTAGGCCATCATCTACACGACATAGCCCTGAATTTTCCAATGCGCAGCTCTTTGCAAAAGAGAGATATTGGCAAGGAAAAGCTGTCTTGTACCATTGCATTTTTCTCCCAAACGAAGGACACTAGAAAGAACATTTTAAAGCCTGCTGTTAGGCCATCATCTACACGACATAGCCCTGAATTTTCCAATGCGCAGCTCTTTGCAAAAGAGAGATATTGGCAAGGAAAAGCTGTCTTGTACCTTTGCATTTTTCTCCCAAACGAAGGTCACTAGAAAGAAAATTTTAAAGCCTCCTGTTAGGCCATCATCTACACGACATAGCCCTGAATTTTCCAATGCGTAGCTCTATGCAAAAGAGAGATATTGGCAAGGAAAAGCTGTCTTGTACCATTGCATTTTTTCTCCCAAACGAAGGACACTAGAAAGAAAATGTTAAAGCCTCCTGTTAGGCCATCATCTACACGACATAGCCCTGAATTTTCCAATGCGCAGCTCTTTGCAAAAGAGAGATATTGGCAAGGAAAAGCTGTCTTGTACCTTTGCATTTTTCTCCCAAACGAAGGTCACTAGAAAGAAAATTTTAAAGCCCCCTGTTAGGCCATCATCTACACGACATAGCCCTGAATTTTCCAATGCGCAGCTCTTTGCAAAAGAGAGATATTGGCAAGGAAAAGCTGTCTTGTACCATTGCATTTTTCTCCCAAACGAAGGACACTAGAAAGAAAATGTTAAAGCCTCCTGTTAGGCCATCATCTACACGACATAGCCCTGAATTTTCCAATGCGTAGCTCTTTGCAAAAGAGAGATATTGGCAAGGAAAAGCTGTCTTGTACCTTTGCATTTTTCTCCCAAACGAAGGACACTAGAAAGAAAATTTTAAAGCCTCCTGTTAGGCCATCATCTACACGACATAGCCCTGAATTTTCCAATGCGCAGCTCTTTGCAAAAGAGAGATATTGGCAAGGAAAAGCTGTCTTGTACCTTTGCATTTTTCTCCCAAACGAAGGAAACTAGAAAGAAAATTTTAAAGCCTCCTGTTAGGCCGTCATCTACACGACATAGCCCTGAATTTTCCAATGCGCAGCTCTTTGCAAAAGAGAGATATTGGCAAGGAAAAGCTGTCTTGTACCATTGCATTTTTCTCCCAAACGAAGGACACTAGAAAGAAAATTTTAAAGCCTCCTGTTAGGCCATCATCTACACGACATAGCCCTGAATTTTCCAATGCGTAGCTCTTTGCAAAAGAGAGATATTGGCAAGGAAAAGCTGTCTTGTACCTTTGCATTTTTCTCCCAAACGAAGGACGCTAGAAAGAAAATTTTAAAGCCTCCTGTTAGGCCATCATCTACACGACATAGCCCTGATTTTTCCAATGCGCAGCTCTTTGCAAAAGAGAGATATTGGCAAGGAAAAGCTGTCTTGTACCTTTGCATTTTTCTCCCAAACGAAGGTCACTAGAAAGAAAATTTTAAAGCCTCCTGTTAGGCCATCATCTACACGACATAGCCCTGAATTTTCCAATGCGTAGCTCTATGCAAAAGAGAGATATTGGCAAGGAAAAGCTGTCTTGTACCATTGCATTTTTTCTCCCAAACGAAGGACACTAGAAAGAAAATGTTAAAGCCTCCTGTTAGGCCATCATCTACACGACATAGCCCTGAATTTTCCAATGCGCAGCTCTTTGCAAAAGAGAGATATTGGCAAGGAAAAGCTGTCTTGTACCTTTGCATTTTTCTCCCAAACGAAGGTCACTAGAAAGAAAATTTTAAAGCCCCCTGTTAGGCCATCATCTACACGACATAGCCCTGAATTTTCCAATGCGCAGCTCTTTGCAAAAGAGAGATATTGGCAAGGAAAAGCTGTCTTGTACCATTGCATTTTTCTCCCAAACGAAGGACACTAGAAAGAAAATGTTAAAGCCTCCTGTTAGGCCATCATCTACACGACATAGCCCTGAATTTTCCAATGCGCAGCTCTTTGCAAAAGAGAGATATTGGCAAGGAAAAGCTGTCTTGTACCTTTGCATTTTTCTCCCAAACGAAGGTCACTAGAAAGAAAATTTTAAAGCCTCCTGTTAGGCCATCATCTACACGACATAGCCCTGAATTTTCCAATGCGTAGCTCTTTGCAAAAGAGAGATATTGGCAAGGAAAAGCTGTCTTGTACCTTTGCATTTTTCTCCCAAACGAAGGACACTAGAAAGAAAATTTTAAAGCCTCCTGTTAGGCCATCATCTACACGACATAGCCCTGAATTTTCCAATGCGCAGCTCTTTGCAAAAGAGAGATATTGGCAAGGAAAAGCTGTCTTGTACCTTTGCATTTTTCTCCCAAACGAAGGAAACTAGAAAGAAAATTTTAAAGCCTCCTGTTAGGCCGTCATCTACACGACATAGCCCTGAATTTTCCAATGCGCAGCTCTTTGCAAAAGAGAGATATTGGCAAGGAAAAGCTGTCTTGTACCATTGCATTTTTCTCCCAAACGAAGGACACTAGAAAGAAAATTTTAAAGCCTCCTGTTAGGCCATCATCTACACGACATAGCCCTGAATTTTCCAATGCGTAGCTCTTTGCAAAAGAGAGATATTGGCAAGGAAAAGCTGTCTTGTACCTTTGCATTTTTCTCCCAAACGAAGGACGCTAGAAAGAAAATTTTAAAGCCTCCTGTTAGGCCATCATCTACACGACATAGCCCTGATTTTTCCAATGCGCAGCTCTTTGCAAAAGAGAGATATTGGCAAGGAAAAGCTGTCTTGTACCTTTGCATTTTTCTCCCAAACGAAGGTCACTAGAAAGAAAATTTTAAAGCCTCCTGTTAGGCCATCATCTACACGACATAGCCCTGAATTTTCCAATGCGTAGCTCTTTGCAAAAGAGAGATATTGGCAAGGAAAAGCTGTCTTGTACCTTTGCATTTTTCTCCCAAACGAAGGACACTAGAAAGAAAATTTTAAAGCCTCCTGTTAGGCCATCATCTACACGACATAGCCCTGAATTTTCCAATGCGCAGCTCTTTGCAAAAGAGAGATATTGGCAAGGAAAATCTGTCTTGTACCATTGCATTTTTCTCCCAAACGAAGGACACTAGAAAGAACATTTTAAAGCCTGCTGTTAGGCCATCATCTACACGACATAGCCCTGAATTTTCCAATGCGCAGCTCTTTGCAAAAGAGAGATATTGGCAAGGAAAAGCTGTCTTGTACCTTTGCATTTTTCTCCCAAACGAAGGTCACTAGAAAGAAAATTTTAAAGCCTCCTGTTAGGCCATCATCTACACGACATAGCCCTGAATTTTCCAATGCGTAGCTCTTTGCAAAAGAGAGATATTGGCAAGGAAAAGCTGTCTTGTACCTTTGCATTTTTCTCCCAAACGAAGGACGCTAGAAAGAAAATTTTAAAGCCTCCTGTTAGGCCATCATCTACACGACATAGCCCTGATTTTTCCAATGCGCAGCTCTTTGCAAAAGAGAGATATTGGCAAGGAAAAGCTGTCTTGTACCTTTGCATTTTTCTCCCAAACGAAGGTCACTAGAAAGAAAATTTTAAAGCCTCCTGTTAGGCCATCATCTACACGACATAGCCCTGAATTTTCCAATGCGTAGCTCTTTGCAAAAGAGAGATATTGGCAAGGAAAAGCTGTCTTGTACCTTTGCATTTTTCTCCCAAACGAAGGACACTAGAAAGAAAATTTTAAAGCCTCCTGTTAGGCCATCATCTACACGACATAGCCCTGAATTTTCCAATGCGCAGCTCTTTGCAAAAGAGAGATATTGGCAAGGAAAAGCTGTCTTGTACCATTGCATTTTTCTCCCAAACGAAGGACACTAGAAAGAACATTTTAAAGCCTGCTGTTAGGCCATCATCTACACGACATAGCCCTGAATTTTCCAATGCGCAGCTCTTTGCAAAAGAGAGATATTGGCAAGGAAAAGCTGTCTTGTACCTTTGCATTTTTCTCCCAAACGAAGGTCACTAGAAAGAAAATTTTAAAGCCTCCTGTTAGGCCATCATCTACACGACATAGCCCTGAATTTTCCAATGCGTAGCTCTTTGCAAAAGAGAGATATTTGCAAGGAAAAGCTGTCTTGTACCTTTGCATTTTTCTCCCAAACGAAGGACACTAGAAAGAAAATTTTAAAGCCTCCTGTTAGGCCATCATCTACACGACATAGCCCTGAATTTTCCAATGCGCAGCTCTTTGCAAAAGAGAGATATTGGCAAGGAAAAGCTGTCTTGTACCTTTGCATTTTTCTCCCAAACGAAGGACACTAGAAAGAAAATTTTAAAGCCTCCTGTTAGGCCATCATCTACACGACATAGCCCTGAATTTTCCAATGCGCAGCTCTTTGCAAAAGAGAGATATTGGCAAGGAAAAGCTGTCTTGTACCATTGCATTTTTCTCCCAAACGAAGGACACTAGAAAGAAAATTTTAAAGCCTCCTGTTAGGCCATCATCTACACGACATAGCCCTGAATTTTCCAATGCGCAGCTCTTTGCAAAAGAGAGATATTGGCAAGGAAAAGCTGTCTTGTACCATTGCATTTTTCTCCCAAACGAAGGACACTAGAAAGAAAATGTTAAAGCCTCCTGTTAGGCCATCATCTACACGACATAGCCCTGAATTTTCCAATGCGCAGCTCTTTGCAAAAGAGAGATATTGGCAAGGAAAAGCTGTCTTGTACCTTTGCATTTTTCTCCCAAACGAAGGTCACTAGAAAGAAAATTTTAAAGCCCCCTGTTAGGCCATCATCTACACGACATAGCCCTGAATTTTCCAATGCGCAGCTCTTTGCAAAAGAGAGATATTGGCAAGGAAAAGCTGTCTTGTACCATTGCATTTTTCTCCCAAACGAAGGACACTAGAAAGAAAATGTTAAAGCCTCCTGTTAGGCCATCATCTACACGACATAGCCCTGAATTTTCCAATGCGCAGCTCTTTGCAAAAGAGAGATATTGGCAAGGAAAAGCTGTCTTGTACCTTTGCATTTTTCTCCCAAACGAAGGTCACTAGAAAGAAAATTTTAAAGCCTCCTGTTAGGCCATCATCTACACGACATAGCCCTGAATTTTCCAATGCGCAGCTCTTTGCAAAAGAGAGATATTGGCAAGGAAAAGCTGTCTTGTACCATTGCATTTTTCTCCCAAACGAAGGACACTAGAAAGAAAATTTTAAAGCCTCCTGTTAGGCCATCATCTACACGACATAGCCCTGAATTTTCCAATGCGCAGCTCTTTGCAAAAGAGAGATATTGGCAAGGAAAAGCTGTCTTGTACCTTTGCATTTTTCTCCCAAACGAAGGTCACTAGAAAGAAAATTTTAAAGCCTCCTGTTAGGCCATCATCTACACGACATAGCCCTGAATTTTCCAATGCGTAGCTCTTTGCAAAAGAGAGATATTGGCAAGGAAAAGCTGTCTTGTACCTTTGCATTTTTCTCCCAAACGAAGGACACTAGAAAGAAAATTTTAAAGCCTCCTGTTAGGCCATCATCTACACGACATAGCCCTGAATTTTCCAATGCGCAGCTCTTTGCAAAAGAGAGATATTGGCAAGGAAAAGCTGTCTTGTACCATTGCATTTTTCTCCCAAACGAAGGACACTAGAAAGAACATTTTAAAGCCTGCTGTTAGGCCATCATCTACACGACATAGCCCTGAATTTTCCAATGCGCAGCTCTTTGCAAAAGAGAGATATTGGCAAGGAAAAGCTGTCTTGTACCTTTGCATTTTTCTCCCAAACGAAGGTCACTAGAAAGAAAATTTTAAAGCCTCCTGTTAGGCCATCATCTACACGACATAGCCCTGAATTTTCCAATGCGTAGCTCTTTGCAAAAGAGAGATATTTGCAAGGAAAAGCTGTCTTGTACCTTTGCATTTTTCTCCCAAACGAAGGACACTAGAAAGAAAATTTTAAAGCCTCCTGTTAGGCCATCATCTACACGACATAGCCCTGAATTTTCCAATGCGCAGCTCTTTGCAAAAGAGAGATATTGGCAAGGAAAAGCTGTCTTGTACCTTTGCATTTTTCTCCCAAACGAAGGACACTAGAAAGAAAATTTTAAAGCCTCCTGTTAGGCCATCATCTACACGACATAGCCCTGAATTTTCCAATGCGCAGCTCTTTGCAAAAGAGAGATATTGGCAAGGAAAAGCTGTCTTGTACCATTGCATTTTTCTCCCAAACGAAGGACACTAGAAAGAAAATTTTAAAGCCTCCTGTTAGGCCATCATCTACACGACATAGCCCTGAATTTTCCAATGCGCAGCTCTTTGCAAAAGAGAGATATTGGCAAGGAAAAGCTGTCTTGTACCATTGCATTTTTCTCCCAAACGAAGGACACTAGAAAGAAAATGTTAAAGCCTCCTGTTAGGCCATCATCTACACGACATAGCCCTGAATTTTCCAATGCGCAGCTCTTTGCAAAAGATAGATATTGGCAAGGAAAAGCTGTCTTGTACCTTTGCATTTTTCTCCAAAACGAAGGACACTAGAAAGAAAATTTTAAAGCCTCCTGTTAGGCCATCATCTACACGACATAGCCCTGAATTTTCCAATGCGTAGCTCTTTGCAAAAGAGAGATATTTGCAAGGAAAAGCTGTCTTGTACCTTTGCATTTTTCTCCCAAACGAAGGACACTAGAAAGAAAATTTTAAAGCCTCCTGTTAGGCGATCATCTACACGACATAGCCCTGAATTTTCCAATGCGCAGCTCTTTGCAAAAGAGAGATATTGGCAAGGAAAAGCTGTCTTGTACCTTTGCATTTTTCTCCCAAACGAAGGAAACTAGAAAGAAAATTTTAAAGCCTCCTGTTAGGCCGTCATCTACACGACATAGCCCTGAATTTTCCAATGCGTAGCTCTTTGCAAAAGAGAGATATTGGCAAGGAAAAGCTGTCTTGTACCTTTGCATTTTTCTCCCAAACGAAGGACACTAGAAAGAAAATTTTAAAGCCTCCTGTTAGGCCATCATCTACACGACATAGCCCTGAATTTTCCAATGCGTAGCTCTTTGCAAAAGAGAGATATTGGCAAGGAAAAGCTGTCTTGTACCTTTGCATTTTTCTCCCAAACGAAGGTCACTAGAAAGAAAATTTTAAAGCCTCCTGTTAGGCCATCATCTACACGACATAGCCCTGAATTTTCCAATGCGTAGCTCTTTGCAAAAGAGAGATATTGGCAAGGAAAAGCTGTCTTGTACCTTTGCATTTTTCTCCCAAACGAAGGACACTAGAAAGAAAATTTTAAAGCCTCCTGTTAGGCCATCATCTACACGACATAGCCCTGAATTTTCCAATGCGCAGCTCTTTGCAAAAGAGAGATATTGGCAAGGAAAAGCTGTATTGTACCATTGCATTTTTCTCCCAAACGAAGGACACTAGAAAGAACATTTTAAAGCCTGCTGTTAGGCCATCATCTACACGACATAGCCCTGAATTTTCCAATGCGCAGCTCTTTGCAAAAGAGAGATATTGGCAAGGAAAAGCTGTCTTGTACCTTTGCATTTTTCTCCCAAACGAAGGTCACTAGAAAGAAAATTTTAAAGCCTCCTGTTAGGCCATCATCTACACGACATAGCCCTGAATTTTCCAATGCGTAGCTCTTTGCAAAAGAGAGATATTTGCAAGGAAAAGCTGTCTTGTACCTTTGCATTTTTCTCCCAAACGAAGGACACTAGAAAGAAAATTTTAAAGCCTCCTGTTAGGCCATCATCTACACGACATAGCCCTGAATTTTCCAATGCGCAGCTCTTTGCAAAAGAGAGATATTGGCAAGGAAAAGCTGTCTTGTACCATTGCATTTTTCTCCCAAACGAAGGACACTAGAAAGAAAATGTTAAAGCCACCTGTTAGGCCATCATCTACACGACATAGCCCTGAATTTTCCAATGCGCAGCTCTTTGCAAAAGAGAGATATTGGCAAGGAAAAGCTGTCTTGTACCTTTGCATTTTTCTCCCAAACGAAGGTCACTAGAAAGAAAATTTTAAAGCCCCCTGTTAGGCCATCATCTACACGACATAGCCCTGAATTTTCCAATGCGCAGCTCTTTGCAAAAGAGAGATATTGGCAAGGAAAAGCTGTCTTGTACCATTGCATTTTTCTCCCAAACGAAGGACACTAGAAAGAAAATGTTAAAGCCTCCTGTTAGGCCATCATCTACACGACATAGCCCTGAATTTTCCAATGCGCAGCTCTTTGCAAAAGAGAGATATTGGCAAGGAAAAGCTGTCTTGTACCTTTGCATTTTTCTCCCAAACGAAGGTCACTAGAAAGAAAATTTTAAAGCCTCCTGTTAGGCCATCATCTACACGACATAGCCCTGAATTTTCCAATGCGCAGCTCTTTGCAAAAGAGAGATATTGGCAAGGAAAAGCTGTCTTGTACCATTGCATTTTTCTCCCAAACGAAGGACACTAGAAAGAAAATTTTAAAGCCTCCTGTTAGGCCATCATCTACACGACATAGCCCTGAATTTTCCAATGCGCAGCTCTTTGCAAAAGAGAGATATTGGCAAGGAAAAGCTGTCTTGTACCTTTGCATTTTTCTCCCAAACGAAGGTCACTAGAAAGAAAATTTTATAGCCTCCTGTTAGGCCATCATCTACACGACATAGCCCTGAATTTTCCAATGCGTAGCTCTTTGCAAAAGAGAGATATTGGCAAGGAAAAGCTGTCTTGTACCTTTGCATTTTTCTCCCAAACGAAGGACACTAGAAAGAAAATTTTAAAGCCTCCTGTTAGGCCATCATCTACACGACATAGCCCTGAATTTTCCAATGCGCAGCTCTTTGCAAAAGAGAGATATTGGCAAGGAAAAGCTGTCTTGTACCATTGCATTTTTCTCCCAAACGAAGGACACTAGAAAGAACATTTTAAAGCCTGCTGTTAGGCCATCATCTACACGACATAGCCCTGAATTTTCCAATGCGCAGCTCTTTGCAAAAGAGAGATATTGGCAAGGAAAAGCTGTCTTGTACCTTTGCATTTTTCTCCCAAACGAAGGTCACTAGAAAGAAAATTTTAAAGCCTCCTGTTAGGCCATCATCTACACGACATAGCCCTGAATTTTCCAATGCGTAGCTCTTTGCAAAAGAGAGATATTTGCAAGGAAAAGCTGTCTTGTACCTTTGCATTTTTCTCCCAAACGAAGGACACTAGAAAGAAAATTTTAAAGCCTCCTGTTAGGCCATCATCTACACGACATAGCCCTGAATTTTCCAATGCGCAGCTCTTTGCAAAAGAGAGATATTGGCAAGGAAAAGCTGTCTTGTACCTTTGCATTTTTCTCCCAAACGAAGGACACTAGAAAGAAAATTTTAAAGCCTCCTGTTAGGCCATCATCTACACGACATAGCCCTGAATTTTCCAATGCGCAGCTCTTTGCAAAAGAGAGATATTGGCAAGGAAAAGCTGTCTTGTACCATTGCATTTTTCTCCCAAACGAAGGACACTAGAAAGAAAATGTTAAAGCCTCCTGTTAGGCCATCATCTACACGACATAGCCCTGAATTTTCCAATGCGCAGCTCTTTGCAAAAGAGAGATATTGGCAAGGAAAAGCTGTCTTGTACCTTTGCATTTTTCTCCCAAACGAAGGTCACTAGAAAGAAAATTTTAAAGCCCCCTGTTAGGCCATCATCTACACGACATAGCCCTGAATTTTCCAATGCGCAGCTCTTTGCAAAAGAGAGATATTGGCAAGGAAAAGCTGTCTTGTACCATTGCATTTTTCTCCCAAACGAAGGACACTAGAAAGAAAATGTTAAAGCCTCCTGTTAGGCCATCATCTACACGACATAGCCCTGAATTTTCCAATGCGCAGCTCTTTGCAAAAGAGAGATATTGGCAAGGAAAAGCTGTCTTGTACCTTTGCATTTTTCTCCCAAACGAAGGTCACTAGAAAGAAAATTTTAAAGCCTCCTGTTAGGCCATCATCTACACGACATAGCCCTGAATTTTCCAATGCGTAGCTCTTTGCAAAAGAGAGATATTGGCAAGGAAAAGCTGTCTTGTACCATTGCATTTTTCTCCAAACGAAGGACACTAGGAAGAACATTTTAAAGCCTGCTGTTAGGCCATCATCTACACGACATAGCCCTGAATTTTCCAATGCGCAGCTCTTTGCAAAAGAGAGATATTTGCAAGGAAAAGCTGTCTTGTACCTTTGCATTTTTCTCCCAAACGAAGGACACTAGAAAGAAAATTTTAAAGCCTCCTGTTAGGCCATCATCTACACGACATAGCCCTGAATTTTCCAATGCGCAGCTCTTTGCAAAAGAGAGATATTGGCAAGGAAAAGCTGTCTTGTACCTTTGCATTTTTCTCCCAAACGAAGGACACTAGAAAGAAAATTTTAAAGCCTCCTGTTAGGCCATCATCTACACGACATAGCCCTGAATTTTCCAATGCGCAGCTCTTTGCAAAAGAGAGATATTGGCAAGGAAAAGCTGTCTTGTACCATTGCATTTTTCTCCCAAACGAAGGACACTAGAAAGAAAATTTTAAAGCCTCCTGTTAGGCCATCATCTACACGACATAGCCCTGAATTTTCCAATGCGCAGCTCTTTGCAAAAGTGAGATATTGGCAAGGAAAAGCTGTCTTGTACTATTGCATTTTTCTCCCAAACGAAGGACACTAGAAAGAAAATGTTAAAGCCTCCTGTTAGGCCATCATCTACACGACATAGCCCTGAATTTTCCAATGCGCAGCTCTTTGCAAAAGAGAGATATTGGCAAGGAAAAGCTGTCTTGTACCTTTGCATTTTTCTCCCAAACGAAGGTCACTAGAAAGAAAATTTTAAAGCCCCCTGTTAGGCCATCATCTACACGACATAGCCCTGAATTTTCCAATGCGCAGCTCTTTGCAAAAGAGAGATATTGGCAAGGAAAAGTTGTCTTGTACCATTGCATTTTTCTCCCAAACGAAGGACACTAGAAAGAACATTTTAAAGCCTGCTGTTAGGCCATCATCTACACGACATAGCCCTGAATTTTCCAATGCGCAGCTCTTTGCAAAAGAGAGATATTGGCAAGGAAAAGCTGTCTTGTACCTTTGCATTTTTCTCCCAAACGAAGGTCACTAGAAAGAAAATTTTAAAGCCTCCTGTTAGGCCATCATCTACACGACATAGCCCTGAATTTTCCAATGCGTAGCTCTATACAAAAGAGAGATATTTGCAAGGAAAAGCTGTCTTGTACCTTTGCATTTTTCTCCCAAACGAAGGACACTAGAAAGAAAATTTTAAAGCCTCCTGTTAGGCCATCATCTACACGACATAGCCCTGAATTTTCCAATGCGCAGCTCTTTGCAAAAGAGAGATATTGGCAAGGAAAAGCTGTCTTGTACCTTTGCATTTTTCTCCCAAACGAAGGACACTAGAAAGAAAATTTTAAAGCCTCCTGTTAGGCCATCATCTACACGACATAGCCCTGAATTTTCCAATGCGCAGCTCTTTGCAAAAGAGAGATATTGGCAAGGAAAAGCTGTCTTGTACCATTGCATTTTTCTCCCAAACGAAGGACACTAGAAAGAAAATTTTAAAGCCTCCTGTTAGGCCATCATCTACACGACATAGCCCTGAATTTTCCAATGCGCAGCTCTTTGCAAAAGAGAGATATTGGCAAGGAAAAGCTGTCTTGTACCATTGCATTTTTCTCCCAAACGAAGGACACTAGAAAGAAAATGTTAAAGCCTCCTGTTAGGCCATCATCTACACGACATAGCCCTGAATTT
>NW_026969632.1:0-33185 GCF_028390025.1 Pseudophryne corroboree
AAAATGTTTTCTATCATTGCCATAGTAACGGCCGCCTGGATAACCGAGAGACAGAGGTTGCCGGGCAACCAGGAGGGACGCAGCGCATGATGTCATGACGTTCGCGGACATGACCGGAAGTGCCCTGGACCGCGGCTTCCGGCCCCTGGGTATTTAAGGTAAGATGTGTACCTGTTTGTGTTAGTTCGGTTTTTGTGTTATAGCACCTTGAAGAAAATGCCACATTGGCGTTGAAACGTCGGTGGTCCTCACTATGCCCACACCTTGATTGTTTTTGTTCACTATATCTGTTGAATATATCGTTGAAAAATCTGAGGATTGACGCCTGGTTCTTTAATCGTAAGGATAGGAGCAGCCATCCATCCAAGAGAATCCCTTCACCTCTATAGTATCTGAGGAAAGCACCCCGGAATGAGACCTCTGGAAAGTGAGTGCCATAATAAGTTATCGCTATATATATATATATATATATATATATATATATATATTTATATATATATATATATATATATATATATCTGTTGTTTGTACTGATCCGTGCACTGTACCCCAGTACGCTGTGGCAATGTTTCATAGATTTGTTGTAAACTGCCGTGTGTTTGTGCTGCTGCTCTGTTGCTAGCAATCAGTCAGCTCGCTGCAGCTTTTAGCCAAGATTGGTGTCAAACAATATTGTGAGCTGTGAGGTGGTCAAAACTGTCTGGAAATGACTGGGAATTAATGTTATTGAGGTTGATATTACTCAAGGAACAAAAAAAAGGCTCAAATTATGTGATTTTAACGTTTTTCGTCCTCTAAAAAAAAAAATACAAATACAAAACCAGTCACAGCGGTTTGACAAATCCAAACCCAGATGACAAATCAGAGCCAAATCCTAATCCAGCTCAAATTGTCCGCCACACATCTCTATTTATTACAGTATATTATTTTACTTGCAACTGACATTAAATTAATTTTTTTGCTCTTTTACTTTATCAGCAGAGGGAACATTTGTGTTAAACACATTTTGCTCAAAATTACCAAAGCATCACAAACCAAAAAAATAATGGACGATTGTTTATTATACTAGAGAAAAAGAACAGAGGAACAAAACAGCAAAAGAATAAACACGCGGCTTATTAAATTCAGCATTCACCGCAGGCTTTGTGCTGGAGGATCCCACCAAACACAGTTATCTCTCCATCTGATAGACTCAAATAACTGTAGGCACTCCATGATAAATTGTATAAATACTAGATTACGACAGATCAGAATCGTTAATGCTCATATTATAATCTTGTAGCCTTTTCCTCTTCTAAAAGAAGAAAGACATCCAGCGGCATTCTTGCATAAAAATCTAATTTTTAATTTACTTTGACAAGTATTACATTATGTTTGCGAGGTTTGCCAGATGCTTTATTTTCCTATTCACGCCTCTATGGAAACCTCGTCTGAAATTAACAGGAAACCTCTCTACTCCGCATATCGTAACTGTATGCTCCCATTATACTTATCACAGGCAAAGGAGAAATTCATGCTGGCATTCATTGTCTGCGTTTCCACTCTGCTTTTGCTGGTTGCTCTAAACCTAAGATCTTGTCATTAGATCTAGAAAATAGTCTGACTGT
Source organism: Pseudophryne corroboree (assembly GCF_028390025.1). Taxonomy (NCBI): domain Eukaryota; kingdom Metazoa; phylum Chordata; class Amphibia; order Anura; family Myobatrachidae; genus Pseudophryne; species Pseudophryne corroboree. The sequence continues at coordinate 1,608 of NW_026969632.1, forward strand.
CTATAATAATTACTGAAGCTCAAACTAATGAAAAACAGCACTGTATGCGTGGATGCACCAAGCCTGCTCTGGGAGTCACAGAGAGACAGCATGAGCTGGAACTGAATGTTGGACCCAGGGACATTAATATCTTCTCTGTGATCGAGCCGTATACTGAAGTGTGTACTATTATAGCTCTTACCATGCACACATATCAATGGATAAAGATCTCTGTTTTGGTTTTGGGTCTAATTTCATCGTGTTTTGGTTTTAGTTTTGCAAAACCACCCTAAGTGTTTTTGTTCAGAATTCAGATTTATAATCCAAATCTTGGGTTTTGTATGTTTTTTAAATGGATGAACACAGCTAAAATCATGTAAATTTTGCAACCCAAACCCCCAAATTCGGTTTTAAAATTTGAATTTCCGAACCACTAGAAGATCTGAATCAGGACTCGGTTCAAATTGGATCTCCTCAGGGGGAACGGAACCAGGACTTGGTTCAGTTTTGAAGCTGGAAAATTCGGATGGGTTTGGATATGTAAAAAAACTAAACAGGTTATCTCTAAGAAAGATACAAGCAACATTAACAATATGGAGATGCCTAGTTATTAAATCACTAATGGTGTTATAATTATGATCAGTAGGTGTATCCAAGTAAGTTACTCTGAATAAGTAAAAACAATATGTACAAATGATTGTGCTCTTTTTCAGTCTGGGGGCCTGGACGCTGGTACCAAAGCCTTCCAGTATATTTATCCCATTGCCCATCATACAGTCTCTTCACCATTATTTTAGTTCCCATAATATTCTTATTTTTTGCAAAGCAACCTCTAATTTAATCACAGGGAAAATGGCAGATTATACTCCTTTATAGGAAGATATGAGTGTCTTGTGTTGAATGTGGGACATACTGTACTGTAGGTCTATGAAAATGGTGCCCTGAAAGGACATGGTACAGCACTAATATGTTTGCTAGCAATGGGGAAAGTCTGATGATTAAATAATATGGTTGAACAAATTTAGCAGCAGCTGCTGAAAGAAAGGGAGAGAGGGAGCTCCTCTTACCACAGTAACAAGTGCTAACCTGGCCTGCACTACTAGGGTTACCAACTTTTCATATTTAAATTCCCAGGCAGTGCGGTATGATCAGGGGCATGTCCAAAACCACAGTAGGATTATAATTAAGGGTGGCAGGGCCAGTGCATGGTCAGCACCCTAGGCAAATCTTTAGCCTAGAGAAGCCTAACCTGCAAACCCCACTACCACCACCTCACTGAGGGGAGATGCAGGTGGCCACTAGGTGTGCTGAGGTGTATTGCATCATTATATACCTCCCAACTTTTCATGGGACAGTCCCAATTTTAGCAAGATAGTCCAGTATTCTTGGGACTGTCCTGCTGTCCCACCCTCAGGCAGCAGTGTCCCTTGGGGGGGAGGGGGGGTGTTAGTTGGGAGGCTCTGTTTACTCCCTGCTCTGCTGCGGTGAATAGACGATGTGCGCATGTGATCAGGATCTATTCACAGGAGAGAAAGGGTCTGGGGGCATGCCAGCAGCACATAGAGCACTGAACATGCCCCCTAAATGAAGTTTTGATGTACACATTTTTGTTTATATTTAATTCTGTATTGTGTTTATACTAATTTTTTGATAGATATGATATGTTCACTAAGCGACCTGGCTCCTTTTCCCTATTCACTGGTTTAAAATAGTGGGATCCCGGAGTAGCTATAAGAATACAGGGAAACCATCCTCATTTATTTGACAATATTAATTGTCACATTGAAAGAGTCCACGGACATTGAGTGATTTATCGTATTAGCTTACGGAACATTATTGTGGGGCTTACTCCCCTGTGGTACTTCCAGTCGCCGAGTTTGTGTTCCGGAAACTACAGAACTAGCTGTTATGGGGCTACATATTAACTCTGCGTTGCTCTCCAGTGGCAGGAAGTGATGCTGTGAACTCCGGGTCCATTAGTTTATATATGGGCTTTATGCGGCCATGGTAACTGGCGTGTTGTGGAGATTCTGTGACGTTCTAGTGGATGAACCTATGGGATGAACTGATGCAAAGATACTTGTATGTGACCAGATGGATGGTTTGTTCTGCCTTTGTCCTTTGAGGTGGAAGTGATGTAATATGCGTTCCAGCTGGAAAACGGAAGAGAATGGTTTAGCGCCTTAGGGGGACATTTACTAAGCAGTGATAAAAGTGGAGAAGTGAGCCAGTGGAGAAGTTACCCATGGCAACCAATCAGCTGCTCTGTATACTTATATAGTATGCAAATTATAAATGTTACGTCAATGCTGATTGGTTGCCATGGGCAACTTCTCCACTGGCTCACTTTTCCACTTTTATTACTGCTTAGTGCATGTCCCCGAGCAATAGGTGGGTACCTAAGGAGCCAGGTAGGCATAGCCAGTATTGCTGCTGGATTCTTATGGGATTTGCATTCGTGCTATGTTGTACTGTAGTACCTCCCGATATGAAGGTCCCGTTGGGACTGAAAACGTTTGAGAGAAATTGAGCTGAGTATGCTGTCTTAAAAGAATAACATGTGTCCTTTTGTTCATCTGAAAGTCTGGAGAGTGTCCATCTATTACCATCTCTCTCTCTCTCTCTCTCTCTCTCTCTCTCTACATATATATATATATACATATGGGGTACATATGCTCCTTAATGTTTTCCATCTCCTCATCCGTAAGTTCATTACTGACCCCCCTCCTCCATATGTACTGTATTGTGCCCCAGTGCCTGTGATTTCCCTATTATGCTGAGTACAAACCACCCATCGGGATGTAAGATCTGTACTGTCTGTGGTTCCTTAGAAACCCTCATGGTTTCTTACTTAAACATTTTTTCTTTGTTTTCCCTTGTTATTGGCATGGTTCCTCCTACAGGCGGCAGCAGCATTACATTGACACTTCTGGGTGCAGACATGTAGTGAGGTGCTGCTTGCTGCTGGAGAGCCAGGATCCAGGGGGCCTGGAGGAGGTGCATCAGGGCTATGATAAATTTGTTCGGCACAGAGAAAAAGGCACTATGTGGTAGAGCCTGACAGCATCGGCTACACCTGATTAGATCCGCAGCTGCAGCCAGCGCAGTGTAAAAGGAGGAGGTCGCATACAGAGACATCCTACAGTTTTTTACTAGATGAATTTAGTGGTGCCCTCCTGAGTGGCTGCTGCTGCTCCTGGGCTGCTGCTCAGACCACACATTGCAAGGCGGAACCGGCCAGCACATATGAACATACATGTGATGTTGTATATAATATATGTGTTGGCTTGCCTTACTAAGAGACCAGCAGCCGCCAATGTGTATAAGGTAAGCCATGACATATATTACATACAACATCACATTTATGCTTATATGCAGAGGCGGATTTAGACCTCATGGGGCCCTAAGCAAGACACTGATTTGGGGCCTCCCTTCCTCAGACAATGCTCAGTGTGCTCCCCCCCACACCAATTGTAGCAGACAGGTCACCGCTCATTATGCTGTCCTCCAGTCAGTGTATGCTCTCCAATCTGCCCCCAGCCGATTATAGCAGGCAGATGGTAGTTGTACTAGTGTATTTATTATTATTTAGCACCAGTTATTTATATTGCGCACACATATTCCGCAGTGCTTTACAGAGACCTTTTGGCATTCACATCAGTCCCTTCCCCAGTGGAGCTTACAATCTATATTCCCTACCACATGTACACACTCATGCTAGGTTAATTGCCTCCCAACAAAATTAACCCTATCAGTATATTTTTGAATTGTGGGAGAAAACCCATGCAAGTATGGGGAGAATATACAAACTCCACACAGTTAGGGCCATGGTGGGAATTGAACCAATGACCTGAGTGCTGTGAGCCAGTAATGATAACCATTACGTGCTGCCCTTAAAATCACTCCTGGTAGCTATCTAATAACTGACAGCCTGCCGGGAGTATTCAGCCAGCCCATCACATTTTTGGTGGTAATCAGAAAATCCCTCACGACTCCATGATCTGTCGGCTAGCCTCCTGGGACACACTCAACCCTTGCCGCCACTTTGGTTGCCTAGTGGTATATCCGCTACTGCACTTAATTGTCAAATCTAGTATAATTAAGTCACACTAAAGGCACTGATACTGTATGTAGTCAATACAGTCACTGACTGAGGGGTGCAATAATGGATATTATAAGTTATGGGGGACCTGCTAGTAGGTGATGGGTGATGTGCTACAATCAGTGTGTGTGTATGGGGGGTGACTGATATACAGTATAATGCAGGCACTTATACCTTATAATACTTATTACGAAACCCAATTACAATAGTGTTGACTGCATTATATATGAGTGCCTCTGCACCCCCTTACCAGTTGTAGCAGCCTAGTAGGTCGCCCATCCCTTATAATATCCATTATTACACCCCTCAGCCAGTGTGACTGTATTGATTATATATCATTGCCCCACTGATTGCAGCAGGCATCTCCCATACACCGTAGTACTTAAAATAGTGTATTATAGCATATTGACATATCACCAGTCAGTACGTGCCTCCACCCAGACATGATTGTAGCAGGCGGATGTTAGACACTCTACTTAAAATAACACTGTTCACACCCCACTCCCAACTGATTGGAATTTGAAGTAGGTGAATGTTATATAAAATTAGAAAATACTGTAATAAAGTACACTGGAAGACCTCTTGGGCAACTTCTTCACTGGCTCACTTCTCCACTTTTATCACTGCTTACTTAGTAAATCTCCCCCTAAGCATCTGACGTCATACATATGTGTGTCATGACTGGTCACAAGCACAGTACTACAGTACTGATAGTCTGCTCGGAGTATTTAGCCAGCCCAGCTCTTAGACAATGTCGGTGAAACTTGTGGTCTGCCAGAAATGTCCTTTATACAGCCTTGTTGGTGGCCCCCCTGAGACCAACAGGGACCTAAGCAGCCACTTTGGTTGCCTTGTGGTAAATCCTCCTCTGTTTATATTTGTTGACCTGCTCCCACCTGCAATATATGGTCGGAGCAGCAGCCTTTATTGACTATAACCATTCTATTTGCCAGTCGTCAGACCATTTTTGTCACGACTAGCAAAGTTTGAGGATCCGGCAGCTGAGACTTGCCCGAGGGAGTAGTTGGCTGTGGGTGAACAAGATGAGGGGGTTGGATGTAGTTCCTTCATATGGGACACAGAGCAATGAAGAACGTAGGCAGGGTTGAGAGTCAATGAATAGTATTTATGATGTACAGAGCTGAGGTAGAGAACTGTGGCTGGAGCACGATGGTTAAAGAACTTAGTTGCGGATAAAGAACTGCAGGTTGTGGCTTGAAAGACGAGGTTGTGAATAATGAACTGCGGAACTGTATATAGTGGTTAAAAGACGTGGCTGGAGGCAAATAACTGTGGACTGTAATTTGGAAGACGAGACTGTAGATAATGAACTGTGGAACTGTGGATGGTAGTTGAAGACGTGGCTGGAGACAAGGACTGTGTACTGTGGTTTGGAGGATGAGGCTGAAGATAACAATCTGCAGATTGTGGTCGGGGGTACAAAGACGTGGCTAGTGACGTAGATCTGTGGAGTATGGCTTGAAAGACGAGGTAGAAGACCCGGGGCCGACTGTGCCCAAAGAGTCTTACTGAACCGGGTTTTCCAGGAGCGCTTCCACAGGCAGTAGCAGGTTAGGAACGGCAGGACTGCAGCAGCAACAGAGAACCGACCAAGCAGGATCAGCAGTAACCAGAATACGACAAGGATCCTGGGAGCACAGGCTAAAGCACCTACAACAGGGTTGTAACTTGAAGGACTGGCGTCCCTGTCCTAAACCAGCCCCCTTTTATAGGGAGAGCTTCCCCTGGATTGGCTGGAAGAAACAGGAAACAGGAACTATGCTTAAACTTGGTCTCCAACATGGCGGCGCCCAGTAATGCAGACCTTTCTGCAAAGCAACATTGCTCACTGCCTCTGGTCTCCTAGTATTGGCTCAGCAAGAGCAACACGCTGTAGCGGTGTCCCGCCGCCACGAGCGGCCCCCATCACCGCCGCCACTGCCGCCGACGGACGGCACAGCAGCCCACCTCCGCCACTGCCCGCACACCGCCAGAGAAGCCAGCCCCGCGGCCCCAGCGTACCGGTAAGACTCCGGACGCTGACAATTTTCTCACCACTCTAGTATAGAGCTCCCTCATACCCCTTAAGTGTATATGCCTCAGACCCACATCATGTCCTTTATATGTCTCAGAGCCACCTCATACCCATTAATCCTCAGTGCCTCCTCAATCTCTTAATGCTAGACCAGAGCCTCCTCATATATGAATATATGTGTTATAATTGCTACAGTACCTTCTTATATAAACATTTAAATATTGTTTTTATTAATACCGGTCACCAGAAATATATTTTTACTTAGAAAATATAAATTAGTGATGGTCTATTAGTAAATGAAAACTATACATTTCTAGTTAACTGCAATCCCTTTAGAATGGGGGACATTGTGGCACAGGGCTTAAAGGGTTATTCAGGTTTGTTAGCAAACCAAAAAAGTTAGCAATTGGACAAAACCATGTTGCACTGCAGGTGGGGCAGATGTAACATGTGCAGAGAGATTTAGATATGGGTGGTTTATATGGTTTCTCTGCAGGGTAAATACTGCCTGCTTTATTTCTACACTGCAATTTAGATTTCAATTTGAACACACCCCACCCAAATCTAACTCTCTCTGCACATGTTACATCTGCCCCACCTGCCGTGCGACATGGTTTTGCCCAATTGCTAACTTTAATGTTTGGTTTGCTGAAGCAGGAACAGTTTTACCTGAATAAAGTATGCAGAATATGTATGTGCTATATAAGTGGTCCTACCATCTGATAGCCAAGTAATAAATATTCATCTTCTCCTGTCATTCAGGTGCCTGGAAGTTGATTGTCCAAATCAGCCATTTACAAAAATCTATTTCCCTAAGAACAAATATAAGGAGAGGTCTTGACCATTAAATACTGAGTGGAGTGTGGTAGAAATAATTTACAGAGTATGTGAGAAACCTTCTTTCCTTTTTATAACAATTAATCTCTTCTCAGCGACAGATACACATTGAGAAAGTAGAGGACAGTGTAATATAAAAATATATATACGAGCTCTCCCTTGTTAATAAAATAAGTGTAAATGAATTCTTTGGCAATGTGTAGACGTCTCAGAGAACAAGCTGAAGAGTAGCTAAATTATTAATGCAAGTAACTAGGATAAAGCTTTGGCTCATGAACAGGAGATGTATCCATTTTGTATTTTAATTCTTCCAATCCTAGGTCTTGAATTGTTGATGTGTACTTGTCGATACTATGACTGAAAGAGATGGAAGAGTTTGATGAGTGCAGACAGCTTACCGTGATGGTAATTAGTCTCTAGACAGCTGTACAAACTGCTCTTTAAGAAACCCTTAAAAAGATATATAAGTAACAGTCATTTCAATGTAAATACTGTAATTCTTGCACAAGATTCTCATTATGTAGTACAGTAATGTTCTCACAAATGGTACACTTAACTGAGTGACTATTATATTAGGTGAATGTAAAGCCCCTCAATTATATACAGTACTAAGACATTTATTTAATGAGGCTGAAACAGTGTCTTGTAATTAAGTGGAAATGAAAATGACATTAGGAGCACTTGTCTAATGGTAGTTACCAGCAAAAATTACAGCAGTTCTGTATATATTGGCTGCAGTCGTTTTTCTTTTTTCAGAAGTTTTGAGGTTTAAAAGTTAATCTAAACAAAATACACTAGGGAAATAAGATGGCCCGTGATAAGTACGCATTCTAAATGAAAGCAAATCTATTGCAGACAGAGAATCCCCAAGACATCTACTGGATCATTTACTTATGCACATGTTCATGTACCATTGTCAGTGACTGTAACAACTTAGATGATTATGCTTAATGAAAATCTTTCAGTTTGGCTACTGCAGCTTACATAAATAACTACTGATACATGAAATAGGACTAAAATCCCCACTGCTGAAACCTCAGAAACCCTTTGTTGCTCCAAATCTACATATTTGTTGTGAACATTCTGTAGTTTTCACACTAGGCTGTTTTAGCACGTCGCTGCACCCTGCCCGATTTGTTAAGGGCCAAATCCGCCCTGTCCTTTATGCACCGCCCTGCTAAAACAGCCGCCCGCTTCTTGCCCTCCCAGCGTGTAAAGACAGCACGGCATCCATTCAAGCTGTGGTAGAGCGTTTTGGGGAAGCCCACTCCACCAACAGTGACACCGCCGGCCACCCACGCCCCCTGTAATAACGTCTGCGGGCCGCATCGCTCACTTAAATGACGTTTCATAGCCACACCCCTTGATTTGCGTGGTCACATCTGTGCCCCCGCTGTCCGGCGCCCTGCCCTCTACATTTTCTAGAGGGAACACTACTCCTTTGCAAAACAAAACAAAAAGTGATGTATCAAACACTGGAGATAAACTAGAAAGAGATAAAGGGCCTGATTTAGACATGATCGCTGCTGTGTTTTTGCACAGTGGGCGATTATCAAACTACTGTGTATGCATATGCACCGCAATGCACACGCGCGTCACCAAACAGCAACAGGATGGTGCAAAAATGTTGATTGCACGGCTGTTCCAAGGTGATTGACAGGAAGAGGAAGTCTGTGGGTGGTAACTGGCAGTTTTTAGGGAGTTTTTTGGAGTCAGTAAAATGACCCAAAAATCTAAATTAAAAGCGTCTGATGAGAAGCGTAAACTTGCCAATATGTAATTTACGACACGGAGTGGCAAGGAACGGCTGAGGCCCTGGCCTATGTTCATGGCTAGTGGTTCAGCTTCACATGAGGATGGAAGCACTCATCCTCCCGCTAGAAAAATGAAAATAGTTAAGATGGCAAAAGCACCGCAAAGAACTGTGCATTCTTCTAAATCACAAATCCCCAAGGAGAGTCCAATTGTGTCGGTTGCGATGCCTGACCTTCCCAACACTGGCCGGGAAGAGGTGGCGCCTTCCACCATTTGCACGCCCCCTGCAAGTGCTGGAAGGAGCACCCACAGTCCAGTTCCTGATAGTCAAATTGAAGATGTCACTGTTGAAGAACACCAGGATGAGGAGGATATGGGTGTTGCTGGCGCTGAGGAGGAAATGACAAGGAGGATTCTGATTCGTATTCTATATAAAAAGCCGCACGTCGCCGCCATTTTCACTCGTGCATTGGAGATTGAACGGAGAGGACGTGGCTGCGTTCTCTCCCTGAAAAGCTCCGTAATCTGTGCTCAGTGTGCTGCAAATATCTGTGCTCAGTATGCTTAAAATATCTACGTTCTCTGCCTGAAAACGCTCCATATCTGTGCTCAGTGTGCTGCAAATATCTGTGCTCAGTGTGCTTTATTGTGGGGACTGGGGACCACCAGTATATAATTAATTATACTTATAGTAGTACAGTACAGTAGGACAGTGTATCTTGCAGCTCTGTGTCACTGCAAGTATCCATTCCATATCTGTGCTGCATTTTTGTGAGCAGTATATATAGTATTACAGTGCAGCATTTATATTACTATATATTATTATATATTACTATATTATTTAGATATATTACTGGCATATAATTCCACACATTAAAAAATGGAGAACAAAAATGTGGAGGGTAAAATAGGTAAAGATCAAGATCCACTTCCACCTCATGCTGAAGCTGCTGCCACTAGTCATGGCCGAGACAATGAAATGCCATCAACGTCATCTGCCAAGGCTGATGCCCAATGTCATAGTAGAGAGCATGTAAAATCCAAAAAACTAAAGTTCAGTAAAATGACCCAAAAATCTAAATTAAAAGCATCTGAGGAGAAGTGTAAACTTGCCAATATGCCATTTACGACACGGAGTGGCAAGGAACGGCTGAGGCCCTGGCCTATGTTCATGGCTAGTGGTTCAGCTTCACATGAGGATGGAAGCACTAATCCTCCCACTAGAAAAATGAAAATAGTTAAGATGGCAAAAGCACAGCAAAGAACTGTGCGTTCTTCTAAATCACAAATCCGCAAGGAGAGTCCAATTGTGTCGGTTGCGATGCCTGACCTTTCCAACACTGTACGGGAAGAGGTGGCACCTTCCACCATTTGCACGCCCCCTGCAAGTGCTTGAAGGAGCACTAACAGTCCAGTTCCTGATAGTCAAATTGAAGATGTCACTGTTGAAGAACACCAGGATGAGGATATGGGTGTTGCTGGCGCTGAGGAGGAAATGACAAGGAGGATTCTGATTCGTATTCTATATAAAAAGCCGCACGTCGCCGCCATTTTCACTCGTGCATTGGAGATTGAAAGGAGAGGACGTGGCTGCGTTCTCTCCCTGAAAAGCTCCGTAATCTGTGCTCAGTGTGCTGCAAATATCTGTGCTCAGTGTGCTGCAAATATCTGTGCTCAGTGTGCTTAAAATATCTACGTTCTCTGCCTGAACACGCTCCATATCTGTGCTCAGTGTGCTGCAAATATCTGTGCTCAGTGTGCTTTATTGTGGGGACTGGGGACCACCAGTATATAATTAATTATACTTATAGTAATACAGTACAGTAGGACATTGCTGTATCTTGCAGCTCTGTGTCACTGCAAGTATTCATTCCATATCTGTGCTGCTTTTTTGTGAGCAGTATATAGTATTATAGTGCAGCATTTTGGTGACCCAACAGTATATAGTCGTGTACAGTAGGCCATTGCTGTATCTTGCAGCTCTGTGTCACTGCAAGTATCCATTTCATATCTGTGCTGCGTTTTTGTGAGCATTATATATAGTATTACAGTGCAGCATTTTGGTGACCCAACAGTATATAGTTGTGTACAGTAGGCCATTGCTGTATCTTGCAGCTCTGTGTCACTGCAAGTATCCATTCCATATCTGTGCTGCATTTTTGTGAGCAGTATATATAGTATGACAGTGCAGCATTTATATTACTATATATTATTATATATTACTATATTATTTAGATATATTACTGGCATATAATTCCACACATTAAAAAATGGAGAACAAAAATGTGGAGGGTAAAATAGGGAAAGATCAAGATCCACTTCCACCTCATGCTGAAGCTGCTGCCACTAGTCATGGCCGAGACAATGAAATACCATCAACGTCATCTGCCAAGGCTGATGCCCAATGTCATAGTAGAGAGCATGTAAAATCCAAAAAACTAAAGTTCAGTAAAATGACCCAAAAATCTAAATTAAAAGCATCTGAGGAGAAGCGTAAACTTGCCAATATGCCATTTACGACACGGAGTGGCAAGGAACGGCTGAGGCCCTGGCCTAAGTTCATGGCTAGTGGTTCAGCTTCACATGAGGATGGAAGCACTCATCCTCCCACTAGAAAAATGAAAATAGTTAAGATGGCAAAAGCACAGCAAAGAACTGTGCGTTCTTCTAAATCACAAATCCGCAAGGAGAGTCCAATTGTGTCGGTTGCGATGCCTGACCTTCCCAACACTGTACGGGAAGAGGTGGCGCCTTCCACCATTTGCACGCCCCCTGCAAGTGCTGGAAGGAGCACCCACAGTCCAGTTCCTGATAGTCAAATTGAAGATGTCACTGTTGAAGTACACCAGGATGAGGATATGGGTGTTGCTGGCGCTGAGGAGGAAATTGACAAGGAGGATTCTGATGGTGAGGTGGTTTGTTTAAGTCAGGCACCCGGGGAGACACCTGTTGTCCGTGAGATGAATATGGCCATTGACATGCCTGGTCAAATTACAAAAAAAATCATCTCTTTGGTGTGGAATTATTTTAACAGAAATGCGGACAACAGGTGTCAAGCCGTGTGTTGCCTTTGTCAAGCTGTAAGTAGGGGTAAGGACGTTAACCACCTAGGAACATCCTCCATTATACGTCACCTGGAGCGCATTCATCAGAAGTCATTGACAAGTTCAAAAACTTTGGGTGACAGTGGAAGCAGTCCACTGACAACAAAATCCCTTCCTCTTGTACCCAAGCTCCTGCAAACCACACCACCAACTCCCTCAGTGTCAATTTCCTCCTTAGACAGGAACGCCAATAGTCCTGCAGGCCATGTCACTGGCAAGTCTGACGAATCCTCTCCTAACTGGGATTCCTCCGATGGATCTTTGAGTGTAACAACTACTGCTGCTGGCGCTGCTGTTGTTGCTGCTGGGAGTCGATCGTCATCCCAGAGGGGAAGTCGGAAGACCACTTGTACTACTTCCAGTCCTTTGCGAGGTAGATGAAATATCACAGCAGTCATCCTGCTGCAAAGCGGATTACTCAGGTCTTGGCAGCTGCGTTGGTGTTAAACGTGTGTCCGGTATCCACCGTTAATTCACAGGGAATTAGAGAATTGCTTGAGGTACTGTGTCCCCGGTACCAAATACCATATTGGTTCCACTTCTCTATGCAGCCGATACCGAGAATGTACACAGACGTCAGAAAAAGAGTCACCAGTGTCCTAAAAACTGCAGTTGTACCCAATGTCCACTTAACCACGGACATGTGGACAAGTGGAGCAGGGCAGACTCAGGACTGTATGACTGTGACAGCCCACTGGGTAGATGTATTGCCTCCCGCAGCAAGAACAGCAGCAGCGGCACCAGTAGCAGCATCTCGCCAGGGCCGTTTCTAGCCAATTTGGCTCCCAGTGCGAGATTTAAAAATGCGCCCCCCCCCCCCATATTCACATAAGAAAAAATGATCCCCCCATAGATATAAAAAGGGAAAACCATGCGCGCCTCGCTCCCGACAAGGTGGAGTGGCCTCATTAAAATGGGCATGGCTTTAAGATGGGCGTGGCCTCATCTGATCTCATCATCACGGCCACCACAGGATTAAAAAAAAAGGCCTCATTTTGCACATTACAGCAGGCACGCGACCCCATTTTACACAGCACGGCAGGCACGTGTCCCCATTTTACACAGTACGGCAGGCAAGTGCCCCCATTTTACACATTGCGGCAGGCACGTGTCCCCATTTTACACATTGCGGCAGGAAAGTGCCCCCATTTTACACATTGCGACAGGAAAGTACCCCCATTTTACACAGTACGGCAGGAAAGTGTCCCCATTTTACAAATTGCGGCAGGCACGTGTCCCCATTTTACACATTGCGGCAGGCAAGTGTCTCCATTTTACACAGTAAGGCAGGCAAGTGTCCCCATTTTACACATTGCTGCAGGCACATGTCCCCATTTTACACATTGCGGCAGGCACGTGTCCCCATTGTACACATTGCGGCAGGAAAGTGCCCCCATTTTACACATTGCGGCAGGAAAGTGCCCCCATTTTACACATTGCGGCAGGAAAGTGCCCCCATTTTACACATTGCGGCAGGAAAGTGCCCCCATTTTACACAGTATGGCAGGAAAGTGTCCCCATTTTACACAGTACGGCAGGAAAGTGTCCCCATTTTACACAGTGCGGCAGGCACGTGTCCCCATTTTACACATCACGGCAAGCAAGAGTCCCCAATTTACACATTCCGGCAGACTGCGTCCCCATTTTACATATTACGGCAGGCAAGTGTCCCCATTTTACCCATTCCGAAGACAGGTGTCCCCAATTTACACAGTACGGCAGGTGGTGGTGGTGAGGGGGGAGGGAGGGAGGGAGAGAGAGAGAGAGAGGCAGAGGGGCTGACTTACATTTGAAGCGGTTCTTCCCGCTCTTCAGCTGCCTTTCCCTCGTTTGCGCGGCGCCGGCCGGCTTGGCTCCCCCTTCTCCCTCTTCCCGAGCACCCAGCTCGGGGGGCGGGGTTTCGCGAAATGACGCGATTGCGTCGTGACGTTACGGCGCAAACGCGTCATTCCGCGAAACCCCGCCCCTTGAGCTGGGCACTCGGGAGGAGAGGGGAGGGGGGATTTAGTGCTGAAGAAGTGCCGCGGCGGGCGCCCCGTGCGGTTGTACAGCTCGCCCGCCGCAAGAAACGGCACTGCATCTCGCAAACGCCAACTCGTTCCTAGGCAGGCTACGCTTTGTATCACCGCTTTACATAAGAGGCACACAGCTGACAACCTCTTACGGAAACTGAGGAACATCATCGCAGAATGGCTTACCCCAAATGAACTCTCCTGGGGATTTGTGACATCGGACAACGCCACCAATATTGTGCGTGGATTACATGTGGACAAATTCCAGCATGTCCCATGTTTTGCACATACATTGAATTTGGTGGTGCAGAATTTTTTTAAAAACGACAGGGGCGTGCAAGAGATGCTGTCGGTGGCCCGAAGAATTGCAGGCCACTTTAGGCATTCAGCCACTGCATGCCGAAGACTGGAGTACCAGCAAACACACCTGAACCTGCCCCGCCATCATCTGAAGCAAGAGGTGGTAGCGAGGTGGAATTCAACCCTTTATATGCTTCAGAGGATGGAGGAGCAGCAAAAGGCCATTCAAGCCTATACATCTGCCTACGATATAGGCAAAGGAGGGGGAATGCACCTGACTCAAGCGCAGTGGAGAATGATTTCCGTCTTGTGCAAGGTTCTGCAACCCTTTGAACTTGCCACACGTGAAGTCAGTTCAGACACTGCCAGCCTGAGTCAAGTCATTCCCCTCATCAGGCTTTTGCAGAAGCAGCTGGAGAGATTGAAGGAGGAGCTAAAACGGAGCGATTCCGCTAGGCATCATTCCTTTAACCAGGATTCACGGTTGGTAAATCTGTTGAAATCAGAGCACTACATTTTGGCCACCGTGCTCGATCCTAGGTTTAAAGCCTATGTTGTATCTCTCTTTCCAGCAGACACAAGTCTGCACATGTTCAAAGACCTGCTGGTGAGACACTTGTCAAGTCAAGCGGAACATGATCCGTCAACAGGTCCTTCTTCACATTCTCCCGCAACTGGGGCTGCGAGGAAAAGGCTAAGAATTCCGAGCCCACCCGCTGGTGGTTATGCAGGGCAGTCTGGAGCGAGTGCTGACATCTGGTCCGGACTGAAGAACCTGCCAACGATTACTGACATGTCGTCTTCTACTGTCACTGCATATGATTCTGTCACCATTGAAAGAATGGTGGAGGATTATATGAGTGACCGCATCCAATTAGGCACGTCAGACAGTCCGTACGTATACTGGCAGGAAAAAGAGGCAATTTGGAGGCCCTTGCACAAACTTGCTTTATTTTACCTAAGTTGCTCCCCCTCCAGTGTGTACTCCGAAAAAGTGTTTAGTGCAGCAGGTCACCTTGTCAGCAATCGGCATATGAGGTTACTTCCAGAAAATGTGGAGAAGGTGATGTTCATCAAAATGAATTATAATCAATTCCTCCGTGGAGACATTCAACAGCAATTGCCTCCAGAAAGTACACAGGGACCTGAGATGGTGGATTCCAGTGGGGACAAATTAATACTCTGCGAGGAGGATGTACACAGTGAAAGGGGTGAGGAATCGGACGATGAGGAGGAGGTGGACATCTTGCCTCTGTAGAGCCAGTTTGTGCAAGGAGAGATTGATTGCTTCTTTTTTGGTGGGGGCCCAAACCAACCAGTCATTTCAGCCACAGTCGTGTGGGAGACCCTGTGGCTGAAATGATGGGTTTGTTAAAGTATGCATGTCCTGTTTATACAACATAAGGGTGGGTGGGAGGACCCAAGGACAATTCCATCTTGCACCTCTTTTTTTATTTATTTATCTCTGCATCATGTGATGTTTGGGGCTAATTTTTTTAAGTACCATCCTGTCTGACACTGCAGTGTCACTCCTAGATGGGCCAGGTGTTTGTGCCGCCCACTTGGGTCGCTTAACTTAGTCATCCAGCGACCTTGGTGCAAATTTTAGGACTAAAAATAATATTGTGAGGTGTGAGGTGTTCAGAATAGACTGGAAATGAGTGGAAATTATGGTTATTGAGGTTAATAATACTATGGGATCAAAATTACCCCCAAATTCTATAATTTAAGCTGTTTTTGAGGTTTTTTTTTTTAAAAAACCACCCAAATCCAAAACACACCCGAATCCGACAAAAAAATTTCAGGGATGTTTTGCCAAAACGCGTCCGAATCCAAAACACGGCCGCGGAACCGAATCCAAAACTAAACACAAAACCCAAAAAATTTCCGGTGCACATCTCTAGTTGCTATGAGCAATATCACCAGTTCTAAAAAACTCCCACCTTAGTAAGTTTACCCCTTGTGCCTATTTTGTATTTATACGCAAACTTAATGGTTTACATACAAATCTGATAGTGGGTTCTCTGACATGCGCAGGACCCATTCTGCTCATGTGCAGAGCAGATCCTTAGTGTCCCCTAAGCAACAGCCTGTCAATCATTTGGAGGAGGGGGGGGGGGCGCGGGCAGCGTTCTACAAAACAGGTATATCCTGCCCTTGCTTGAAGAAATGTCGAAGCCAGGGACTGCATCTTCTAACACAGAAGTCCTGGCCCCAGCAGCGTGAGCAACCCAGCCATCCTGAGTCACCTGATGGTTACTCAGATGGCCGTTGTTCACGCAAGTGGTCCAATGATGCATCCTCGGACTGAGCAGTGGATCACACAGGCATGCAGGAAGTGTCTATTTACACAAGACGCCTCGTGCATTATTAACATAAGTTAGCAGTAGTGGCTGCGACTACCATTGCAGCTGCTACTGCTTACTGTACTAAGCGGAATCAGCCCCTTAATTCGCAGAGCTGAGTACCAGTGCCATAACTAGGTGTGTGCCAAGGGTGCCTTGCCCACAGCACAAACGTGGGCAAGGCGCACCATCTGGCAGCACACCTACCCATACAGCCAGTCAGTAGTGACAGTCCCGGGCCGGCGCCGCCACCTGCCTCCTGCCTCTGCATGTGAGGGGAGCGTGGCTGTAGCCGGCATCTATCAGCACACAGCTGCCCTGTGTCCCGCTACTGCTGGGAGTCCTGCTGTGAGTGCAGGAGAATGGGACTCCTGCTGGCTGTCTGCTGCTGGCAAGGTGTTGAGCACTGTCTGAGTTTTGCTCCCGGAACCCGCTCTCATGCTGCTTGTAGCGTCGCCGCAGCATGTGTCCCGGACCCCAGAAGAGGCTATGCGTCTGGATGATGCCTACCACCTCCAGGTGACTGACAGAACACACACACACACACTTACTCACTCCAGAGCAGACACACACACACACTTACTCACTCACTCATTCACTCTCTCTCTCTCGTGAAAAACAGGTGGGATTTCGTGAACTCTGCTTCTGTAATATGTAAAAAAGGGGGATTCTGCTGCCGTATGTGTAAAAAAGGGGGACTCTGCTAGTGTAATGTGTAAAAAAGGCCGGTTTGGCTCCCCCTTCTCCCTCACACACTTACTCACTCACTCATTCACTCACTCACTCACTCCTTCACTCTCTCTCTCGTGCAAAACAGGTGGGATTTCGTGAACTCTGCTACTGTAATGTGTAAAAAGGAGGATTCTGCTGCCGTATGTGTAAAAAAGGGGGACTCTGCTACTGTAATGTGTAAAAAAGGGGACTCTGCCTGCCTAATGTGTAAAAAAGGGGGATTCTGCCTGCCTAATGTGTAAAAAAGGGGGACTCTGCTGCCATAATGTGTAAAAAAGGGGGACTCTGCTTCTGTAATGTGTAAAAAAGGGGGACTCTGCCTGCCTAATGTGTAAAAAAGGGGGACTCTGCTGCCGTAATGTGTAAAAAGGGGTGTAAAAAGGGGGACTCTGTTGTCGTAATGTGTAAAAGGGGACTATACCTGCTGTACTGTGTAAAAGGGAGCTCTGCCTAATATAATGTGTAAAAGGGAGCTCTGACCACGTCCCTTCCCCATGAAGCAACACCCCTATATTTTTGGCACACGCATTGACCCTGTTTTGTATATGGGGGGGCGCCACTGCTGTTTCTTGCACACAGCGCTAAAATGTCTAGTTACGGCACTGCTGAGTTCTGTTCTATACAGGTGTATTTTCATCAAAATCACCAGCAAACATGTTTTATCAACATGATGTCACACAAAGTTTCAGAAGATTAGAAAGACATTTGCTAAAATATACAAGATACAAACAATAAGATGTTAATAAAAATTGCCCCTAAAACCACAAACTGCAGTAAACTTGGAAGACGTTGGATCGTCTCTATACCTCACCACAGATGAAAAATGAGCAGCCTTCTGCTGTCTGTCAGATGTGAGAACAGGTTCCACAATGTACTAATGGCCCTGTCTCCTATGGTTTGTCAAGGCTATGACGTGGAGACTGAACAGTTAATTAGAAAGCCAGAAATGAATAAAATGTTCCAGGGAGATATTTAAGGAACATAAACAATTTAGTCTCACTACGGTCTTTATTTCCCTTTTTCTCCTCCTCGCATCTTCACAGTTTATCTTCGTGATTCAAACAACAAAAGAAAAACCCATAAGAAACAAACATGAAAAGCCTGGCCTGAAAAAACGATTGTATTTCACAGCTGGCTTTGTAGGCCGTCAGAGCACTGTTACAGGCATACACAATGGAAATGCATGAATATTGCTGGAGCCTCCTACCTAAAGCAGGGAAATGTGATCTTCTTTCTGTCAATGTGGTTGAAATTTGGTTGAACTGGAAAATAGATTTTATTCTCTTTCTTTCTTTTCTCTGTCTTTTGGTGCACAACATGTGGTCTGTTCTGCAGGTCCAAACAAACAGGCATGCTTTTAAGGGAAAATACAGCCTATTTTACTTTAAATAGTTTTTTTTGTACTTTTATGGATAAAAATAGTTGAAAGTGGTCAGTGTTGAAAATAAAATAGGACTGCGTAGCTATAGTGGGGACCGTGAGTGCTATTGCTATGGCGCCCATAGGCTTGGGTGGCAAACTTCTGGGACCTCACTCAGCTGCACTCAGATAATAAGGTTGTCTACTAGGTTTCCAGAATTGCCCACTAAGCAGTGTGTACATAATGTGAACTGGGGGAACTGTATAGCATGTGTGCTAGCAGCAGTACAATGTGGCATATTGCTAACTTGGGGCACTATAATAAGGCATAATATGAACTGGGGGCACTGTATGATATAATGTGACCTAGGGCACTACTAGAGCTCATACTGTAGCATGAACAACTGCTATGGACTGACATGACTCTCTAGAATGGGGTAGTAGCCCCTTCATATTGCTGCTATGGAACCAATACAGTGCTATCTACTCCCCTGACAGTGAACCTGCAATTTAGAACTGAGCTATTAACACGTACATCAACTTAATACAGTATGATGGTCTCCAGATATATTGGGGACACAAACAGGCACCAGGGGTTTGTAAAAGGGTTAAAGTAGAGATAGAGGTACCAGCACTGAAAGTGAAAATTGGGCTTAAACAGAGGCTCAGTATAGAAATAGTTAATGATATTAGCTTAGGTATTGTCAAGAAAATGGAAACAACATAATAAGGTGACTTAATTTAATAATTTTAGTTTTATAACAGAAGATTATATTTAGCAAGTACATTACTTGACTCTTGAAGAATACAGAAAACAATGGAGCAGTGGTGTAACTACAAATTAATATTGTGAGTTCACCCTAAAAAAACTTTCCTGTTACCCCCCCCCCTCCCGGTAGGAACCACAATTCACGCCTACCCCCTTCATACTATCAAAAATGTCCCTCCCAAAATACCCGCCTCCTTTTCTGGCAACCTTAATAATTGGCTCCACTGAGGCAGTGGGCATTTTTGGGACGACATCTCTCCCACAGTGCTGCTCTTCCGGCCAACTGCTGCTCTCTTCCGCACTGATAGCAGGCGTGGTGGCCCGGGGCGGTTGTCCCCAAAGTACCCCCAGTTCCCACAAGCCACCCAATGACTGTTGCTACACCACTGCAATGGAGATAACTTGTGAAATGCCCACTCTGCAGCTTTTGACCCACTGTGTGCTTGCATGTCTAGGTTTCTGCTGCTAGGGCTTGGATCATGGAGTGAAATGTCCACACTGGTGGAGGAGCAGAAGTTTGCACAGACAGAGGGGTGGATAAGAGGCGTTCCCACTGAAATACAGTATATGCCAGCACTCATCGCCTTGTACTGCAGAAATAATGCTTTTAATAAGATAACGGAGTATAGAGGGTTCATTTTCAGGGTTATTCCAACTCTTTCCCCTCTGCAAAACATGTTTTTTGTACCAGACCAGAATTGTTCTATGAATAAGTAAATTACTGTAAATACAGGTCAACTATACACTGGATTCTATAGACTGGGCTGTGTCATCATTACAGGAAGATCATGAGCATGAGGCCCTCCTGTTATAGTTAGAGATGAGCGGGTTCGGTTCCCTGCCCAAACTTCACCACCCAAGCCCAAATCTGAGTCAGGCTCGGGTTTTCCCGCCTGACTCGGAAACCAGAACGAGGCAAAACGTCATTATCCCGCTGTCGGATTCTCGTGGGGTTTGGATTCCATATAAGTCGCCATGCGACCGCCATTTTCACTTCGGCATTGGAGAGTGTAGAGAGAGGATGTGTCTCCGTCCTCAGTGTCCTGCATCAGTTCAGTGGTAATGTCTTGTGCTGCATCAGTCCAGTCACAGTGGTTGTGTTCTCTGCTGCCATATGACCAGTGCTGCTGTATAAGTCCAGTCCATTGCAGTGGTGCTGTGTTATCCTGCATCAGTCCAGTGGTGGTGTCCCTGTGCTGTTGTATATGTCCAGCGGTACTGCCATATAAGTCCAGTATAATTCCAGTGATTCTGCTGTATAATTCCAGTGGTACTGGCGTATAAGTCCAGTGATCCTGCTGTATCATTCCAGTGAATGTGCCGTATATGTCCAGTGGTACTGCCGTATAAGTCCAGTGGTACTGCCATATAATTCCAGTGATCCTGCCATATAATTCCAGTGATAATGGCGTACAAGTCCAGTGATCCTGCCGTATAATTCCAGTGGTACTGGCGTCTAAGTCCAGTCATGTGATACTGCCATATATGTCCAGTGGTACTGCCGTATAACTCCAGTGGTACTGCCATATAATTCCAGTTGTACTGGCGTATAAATCCAGTGATCCTGCTGTATAATTCCAGTGGTACTGGTGTATAATTCCAGTCCACTGATACTGCCGTATACTGTATGCCCAGTAGTATTGGCGTATAAGTCCAGTGATCCTGCCGTATATGACCAGTGGTACTGCCGTATAACTCCAGTGGTACTGCCGTATAATTCCAGTGATCGTACCATATAATTCCAGTGGTACTGGTGTATAAATCCAGTGATCCTGGCGTATAATTCCAGTGGTACTGGCGTATAAATCCAATCCAGTGATACTGCTGTATATGTCCAGTGGTACTGGTGTATAAATCCAGTGGTACTGCCGTAAATACCCAGTGGTACTGGCATATAAATCCAGTGATCCTGCCATATAATCCCAGTGGTACTGCTGTATAAGTCCAGTCCAGAGGTGCTGCCATATAAGTTCAGTGGTGCTGTCCTGTGCTGTATATTATTTACTCCAAATAAAGGGGTTATTAATATTTAATCTAAATAATTTTCACAGGGTTTGCCCTGTGTGGTGTAAAGGTACGCTCTCCTGTACTTGTTATATAACTGAAGAAAAATAATCGAGAACAAAAACTTGGAGGATAAAATAGGGAAAGATCAAGAACCACTTCCTCCTAGTGCTGAAGCTGCTGCCTCTAGTCATGACATAGAAGATAAAACCACATCAACGTCGTCTGCCAAGGCCGATGCCCAATGTGATAGTAGAGAGCATGCAAAATTCAAAAAGCCAAAGTTCAGTAAAAAGACCCAAAAAAATAAATTGAAATGGTCTGAGGAGAAACGTAAACCTGCCAATATGCTATTTATGACATGGAGTGGCAAGAAACGACTAAGGCCGTGGCCTATGTTCATGACTAGTGGTTCAGCTTCACATGACGATGGAAGCCCACATCCTCCCGCTAAAAAAATTACAAGAGTTAAGCTAGCAAAATCACAGCAAAGAACTGTGCATTCTAAGATGGTATCACAAATCCCCAAGGAGAATCAAGTGTGTCGGCGGTTGCGATGCCTGACCTTCCCAACACTGGACGGGAAGAGGTGGCTCCTTCCACCATTTGCACGCCCCCTGCATGTGCTGGAAGGAGCACCCACAGTACAGTTTCTGATATTCAAATTGAAGATATCACTGTTGAAGTACACCAGGATGAGGATATTGGTATTGCCGACGCTGAGGAGGAAGT
The DNA here is from genome assembly GCF_028390025.1 of Pseudophryne corroboree. Lineage (NCBI taxonomy): Eukaryota > Metazoa > Chordata > Amphibia > Anura > Myobatrachidae > Pseudophryne > Pseudophryne corroboree. Next base: position 23,673 of record NW_026969632.1, read on the forward strand.
TGACAATGAGGATTCTAATGGTGATGTGGTTTGTTTAAATCAGGCACTGGGGAATACACCTGTTGTCCATGTGATGAATAAGCCCATTGTGATGCCTGGGAAAAATACCAAAAAAGCCACCTCTTCGGTGTGGAATTATTTCTTCACAATCCAGACAACAGGTGTCAAGCCATGTGTTGCCTCTGTCAATCTGTAATAAGTAGGGGTAAGGATGTTAACCACCTAGGAACATCCTCCCTTATACGCCACCTACAGTGCATTATTCAGAAGTCAGTGGCAAGTTGTGAAACTTTGGGTAAGAGCGTAAGCAGTCCACTGACATCTAAATCCCTTCTTTCTCTTGTTTCCAAGCTCCTGCAAGCCACACCACCAACTCCCTCAATGTCAACTTCCTCCTCAGTCAGGAATGTCAGTAGTCCTGCAGGCCATGTCACTGGCAAGACTGAGGAGTCTTTTCCTAACTGGGATTCCTCCGTAGGATCCTTGAGTGGTACGCCTGCTGTTGCTGCCGCTGCTGTTGTTGCTGCTGGGAGTCGATGGTCTTCCCAGAGGGGAAGTAAGAAGACCACTTTTACTATTTCAACTAAGCAATTGACTGTCCAACAGTCCTTTGTGAGGAAGGTGAAATATGACAGCAGTCATCCTTTTGCAAAGCGGATAACTGAGGCTTTGACAGCTATGTTGGTGTTAGACGTGCATCCAGTATCTGCCATTAGTTCAGTAGGACTTAGAGAATTGTTTGAGGTACTGTGTCCCCGGTAACAAATCCCATCTAGGTTCCACTTCTCTAGGCAGGCAATACCGAGAAGGTACACAGACGTCAGAAAAACAGTTACAAGTGTCCTACAAAATGCAGTTGTATCCAGTGTCCACTTAACCACGGACATGTGGACAAGTAGAACCGGCCAGACTAAGGACTATATGACTGTGACAGCCCACTGGGTACATGTATTGCCTCCCGCAACAACAACGACAGCAGCGGCACCAGTAGCAGCATCTCGCAAATGCCAACTCGTTCCTAGGCAGGCTATGCTATGTATCACCACTTTCCGTAAGAGGCACATCGCTGACAACCTATTACGGAAACTGAGGGACATCATCGCAGAATGGCTTACCCCAATTAGACTCTCCTGGGGATTTGTGATATCGGACAACGCCACCAATATTGTGCATGCATTACATCTGGGCAAATTCCAGCATGTCCCATGTTTTGCACATACAATTAACTTGGTGGTGCAGAATTTTTTGAAAAATGACAGGGGCGTTCAGCCACCACGTGCCGAAGACTGGAGCGCCATCAAACACTCCTTAAACTGCCCTGCCATCACCTGAAGCAAGAGGTGGTAACAAGGTGGAATTCAATACTCTATTTGTTTCAGAGGATAGAGGAGCAGTAAAATGCCATTTCTAGCCTATACATCCACCTACGATATAGGCAAAGGAGAGGGAATGCACCTGACTCAAGCGCAGTGGAGAATGATTTCCGCCTTGTGCAAGTTTCTCCAATCCTTCAAACTTGCCACACGTGAAGTCAGTTCAGACACTGCCAGCTTGAGTCAGGTCATTCCCCTCATCAGGCTTTTGCAGAAGCAGCTGGAGAGATTGAAGGAGGAGCTAAGACAGATCGATTCCGCAAAGTGTGTGGGACTTGTGAATGGAGCCCTTCATTCACTGTGCCAGGATTCAAGTGTGGTCAATCTGTTGAAATCAGAGCACTACATTTTGGCCACCGTGCTCGATCTTAGGTTTAAAGCCTACATTTTATATCTCTTTCCGGCAGACACAAGTCTGCAGAGGTTCAAAGACCTGCAGGTGAGAAAATTGTCAACTCAAGGAGAACGTGACCCATGAACAGCTCCTCCTTCATTTTCTCCCACAACTGGGGCTGCGAGGCAAAGGATAAGATATCCTAGCCCACCCGCTGGCGGTGATGCATGGCGGTCAGGGGCGATAGCTGACATCTGGTCCGGACTGAAGGACCTGCCAACGATTACAGACATGTCTACTGTCACTGCATATGAATCTTCACCATTGAAAGAATGGTGGAGGATTATATGAGTGACAGCATCCAAGTAGGCATGTCAGACAGTCCGTACGTATATTGGCAGGAAAAAGAGGCAATTTGGATGCCCTTGCACAAACTGGCTTTATTTTACCTAAATTGCCCCCCCTCCAGTGTGTACTCCGAAAGAGTGTTTAGTGTAGCAGGTAACCTTGTCAGCGATCGGCGTAGGAGGTAACTTCCACAAAATGTGGAGAAGACGATGTTCAGCAAAATGAATGATAAATTCCACCGGGAAGACCTTTACCAGCAATTGTCTACAGAAAGTACATAGGGACCTGTGATGGTGGATTCCAGTGGGGACGAATTAATACTCTGTGAGGAGGATGTACACACTGAAAGGGGTGAGGAATCGGATGACGAGATCGACATCTTGCCTCTGTAGAGCCAGTTTGTGCAAGGAGAGATTGATTGCTTCTTTTTTGGTGGGGCTCAAACAATCCAGTCATTTCAGCCACAGTCGTGTGGCAGACCCTGTCGCTGAATGATTGGTTTGTTAAAGTGTGCATGTCCGGTTTATACAACATAAGGGTGGGTGGGAGGGCCCACGGACTATTCCATCTTGCACCTCTTTTTCTTCTTTGCATCATGTTCTGTTTGGGGACTAATTTTTTTAAAGTGCCATCCTGTCTGACACTGCCGTACAAGTCCAGGGGTACCGCCGTTTAAGTCCAGTCCATTGGTGCTGTCTTGTGCTGCATCAGTCCAGTGGTAGTGTCTTGTGCTGCCATAAGTCCAGTGGTGGTGTACTGTGCTGTATATTATGTACTACAAATAAACGAGTTATATACATTATTTATATTATTATCCAAATAATTTTTACAGGGTACGCTGTGTGGTGCAGGGGTACGCTCGCCTGTGCTGCATATTATCATAATAGCTCCAAATAAATGGGGTTATTTTATCCAAATAAATTTTACAGGCTTTGCCGTGTGTGTGTGTGTGTGTGTGGTTTAGGGTTATGCTCTCCTGTGCCACCAATATTGTGCGTGTATTACATCTGGGCAAATTCCAGCACGTCCCATGTTGTTTGTGCCGCACACTTGTGTCGCTTAGCTTAGTCATACAGCTACCTCATTGCACCTCTTTTTCTTCTTTGCATGATGTGCTGTTTGGGGCCTTTTTTTAAATCTGCCATCCTGTCTGCCACTGCAGGGCCACTCCTAGTTGGGCCAGGTGTTTGTGCTGCATACTTGTTTCGCTTAGCTTTGTCATACAGCTACCTCGGAGCAACTTTTAGGCCTAAAAACAATATTGTGAGGTGTGAGGTATTCAGAATAAACTGGAAATGAGTGAAAATGAATGCTATTGAGGTTAATAATGCCGTAGGATCAAAATTACCCCCAAATCATGTTATTTTAGCTGCCTTTATGTTTTTTCAAAAATCATCCAGATCCAAAACCAAAACCAAAACACGAAAGGGTGGTTTTTAGAGATGAGCGCCGGAAATTTTTCGGGTTTTGTGTTTTGGTTTTGGGTTCGGTTCCGCGGCCGTGTTTTGGGTTCGACCAAGTTTTGGCAAAACCTAACCGAATTTTTTTTGTCGGATTCGGGTGTGTTTTGGATTCGGGTGTTTTTTTCCAAAAAACCTAAAAAACAGCTTAAATCATAGAATTTGGGGGTCATTTTGATCCCAAAGTATTATTAACCTCAAAAACCATCATTTCCACTCATTTTCAGTCTATTCTGAATACCTCACACCTCACAATATTATTTTTAGTCCTAAAATTTGCACCGAGGTCGCTGGATGACTAAGCTAAGCGACCCTAGTGGCCGACACAAACACCTGGCCCATCTAGGAGTGGCACTGCAGTGTCACGCAGGATGTCCCTTCCAAAAAACCCTCCCCAAACAGCACATGACGCAAAGAAAAAAAGAGGCGCAATGAGGTAGCTGTGTGAGTAAGATAAGCGACCCTAGTGGCCGACACAAACACCGGGCCCATCTAGGAGTGTCACTGCAGTGTCACGCAGGATGTCCCTTCCAAAAAACCCTCCCCAAACAGCACATGACGCAAAGAAAAAAAGAGGCGCAATGAGGTAGCTGTGTGAGTAAGATAAGCGACCCTAGTGGCCGACACAAACTCTGGGCCCATCTAGGAGTGGCACTGCAGTGTCACGCAGGATGTCCCTTCCAAAAAACCCTCCCCAAACAGCACATGACGCAAAGAAAAAAAGAGGCGCAATGAGGTAGCTGTGTGAGTAAGATAAGCGACCCTAGTGGCCGACACAAACACCGGGCCCATCTAGGAGTGGCACTGCAGTGTCACGCAGGATGTCCCTTCCAAAAAACCCTCCCCAAACAGCGCATGACGCAAAGAAAAAAAGAGGCGCAATGAGGTAGCTGTGTGAGTAAGATAAGCGACCCTAGTGGCCGACACAAACACCGGGCCCATCTAGGAGTGGCACTGCAGTGTCACGCAGGATGTCCCTTCCAAAAAACCCTCCCCAAACAGCACATGACGCAAAGAAAAAAAGAGGCGCAATGAGGTAGCTGTGTGAGTAAGATAAGCGACCCTAGTGGCCGACACAAACACCGGGCCCATCTAGGAGTGGCACTGCAGTGTCACGCAGGATGTCCCTTCCAAAAAACCCTCCCCAAACAGCACATGACGCAAAGAAAAAAAGAGGCGCAATGAGGTAGCTGTGTGAGTAAGATAAGCGACCCTAGTGGCCGACACAAACACCGGGCCCATCTAGGAGTGTCACTGCAGTGTCACGCAGGATGTCCCTTCCAAAAACCTTCCCCAAACAGCACATGACGCAAAGAAAAAAAGAGGCGCAATGAGGTAGCTGTGTGAGTAAGATAAGCGACCCTAGTGGCCGACACAAACACCGGGCCCATCTAGGAGTGTCACTGCAGTGTCACGCAGGATGTCCCTTCCAAAAAACCCTCCCCAAACAGCACATGACGCAAAGAAAAAAAGAGGCGCAATGAGGTAGCTGTGTGAGTAAGATAAGCGACCCTAGTGGCCGACACAAACACCGGGCCCATCTAGGAGTGTCACTGCAGTGTCACGCAGGATGTCCCTTCCAAAAACCCTCCCCAAACAGCACATGACGCAAAGAAAAAAAGAGGCGCAATGAGGTAGCTGTGTGAGTAAGATAAGCGACCCTAGTGGCCGACACAAACACCGGGCCCATCTAGGAGTGTCACTGCAGTGTCACGCAGGATGTCCCTTCCAAAAAACCCTCCCCAAACAGCACATGACGCAAAGAAAAAAAGAGGCGCAATGAGGTAGCTGTGTGAGTAAGATAAGCGACCCTAGTGGCCGACACAAACACCGGGCCCATCTAGGAGTGGCACTGCAGTGTCACGCAGGATGTCCCTTCCAAAAAACCCTCCCCAAACAGCACATGACGCAAAGAAAAAAAGAGGCGCAATGAGGTAGCTGTGTGAGTAAGATAAGCGACCCTAGTGGCCGACACAAACACTGGGCCCATCTAGGAGTGTCACTGCAGTGTCACGCAGGATGTCCCTTCCAAAAAACCCTCCCCAAACAGCACATGACGCAAAGAAAAAAAGAGGCGCAATGAGGTAGCTGTGTGAGTAAGATAAGCGACCCTAGTGGCTGACACAAACACCGGGCCCATCTAGGAGTGGCACTGCAGTGTCACGCAGGATGTCCCTTCCAAAAAACCCTCCCCAAACAGCACATGACGCAAAGAAAAAAAGAGGCGCAATGAGGTAGCTGTGTGAGTAAGATAAGCGACCCTAGTGGCCGACACAAACACCGGGCCCATCTAGGAGTGGCACTGCAGTGTCACGCAGGATGTCCCTTCCAAAAAACCCTCCCCAAACAGCACATGACGCAAAGAAAAAAAGAGGCGCAATGAGGTAGCTGTGTGAGTAAGATAAGCGACCCTAGTGGCCGACACAAACACCGGGCCCATCTAGGAGTGTCACTGCAGTGTCACGCAGGATGTCCCTTCCAAAAAACCCTCCCCAAACAGCACATGACGCAAAGAAAAATTAAAGAAAAAAGAGGTGCAAGATGGAATTGTCCTTGGGCCCTCCCACCCACCCTTATGTTGTATAAACAGGACATGCACACTTTAACCAACCCATCATTTCAGTGACAGGGTCTGCCACACGACTGTGACTGATATGACGGGTTGGTTTGGACCCCCACCAAAAAAGAAGCAATTAATCTCTCCTTGCACAAACTGGCTCTACAGAGGCAAGATGTCCACCTCATCATCATCCTCCGATATATCACCATGTACATCCCCCTCCTCACAGATTATCAATTCGTCCCCACTGGAATCCACCATCTCAGCTCCCTGTGTACTTTGTGGAGGCAATTGCTGCTGGTCAATGTCTCCGCGGAGGAATTGATTATAATTCATTTTAATGAACATCATCTTCTCCACATTTTCTGGATGTAACCTCGTACGCCGATTGCTGACAAGGTGAGCGGCGGCACTAAACACTCTTTCGGAGTACACACTTGTGGGAGGGCAACTTAGGTAGAATAAAGCCAGTTTGTGCAAGGGCCTCCAAATTGCCTCTTTTTCCTGCCAGTATAAGTACGGACTGTGTGACGTGCCTACTTGGATGCGGTCACTCATATAATCCTCCACCATTCTATCAATGTTGAGAGAATCATATGCAGTGACAGTAGACGACATGTCCGTAATCGTTGTCAGGTCCTTCAGTCCGGACCAGATGTCAGCATCAGCAGTCGCTCCAGACTGCCCTGCATCACCGCCAGCGGGTGGGCTCGGAATTCTGAGCCTTTTCCTCGCACCCCCAGTTGCGGGAGAATGTGAAGGAGGAGATGTTGACAGGTCGCGTTCCGCTTGACTTGACAATTTTCTCACCAGCAGGTCTTTCAACCCCAGCAGACTTGTGTCTGCCGGAAAGAGAGATCCAAGGTAGGCTTTAAATCTAGGATCGAGCACGGTGGCCAAAATGTAGTGCTCTGATTTCAACAGATTGACCACCCGTGAATCCTTGTTAAGCAAATTAAGGGCTCCATCCACAAGTCCCACATGCCTAGCGGAATCGCTCCGTGTTAGCTCCTCCTTCAATGTCTCCAGCTTCTTCTGCAAAAGCCTGATGAGGGGAATGACCTGACTCAGGCTGGCAGTGTCTGAACTGACTTCACGTGTGGCAAGTTCAAAGGGCATCAGAACCTTGCACAACGTTGAAATCATTCTCCACTGCGCTTGAGACAGGTGCATTCCACCTCCTATATCGTGCTCAATTGTATAGGCTTGAATGGCCTTTTGCTGCTCCTCCAACCTCTGAAGCATATAGAGGGTTGAATTCCACCTCGTTACCACTTCTTGCTTCAGATGATGGCAGGGCAGGTTCAGTAGTTTTTGGTGGTGCTCCAGTCTTCTGTACGTGGTGCCTGTACGCCGAAAGTGTCCCGCAATTCTTCTGGCCACCGACAGCATCTCTTGCACGCCCCTGTCGTTTTTTAAAAAATTCTGCACCACCAAATTCAAGGTATGTGCAAAACATGGGACGTGCTGGAATTTGCCCATATTTAATGCACACACAATATTGCTGGCGTTGTCCGATGCCACAAATCCACAGGAGAGTCCAATTGGGGTAAGCCATTCCGCGATGATCTTCCTCAGTTGCCGTAAGAGGTTTTCAGCTGTGTGCGTATTCTGGAAACCGGTGATACAAAGCGTAGCCTGCCTAGGAAAGAGTTGGCGTTTGCGAGATGCTGCTACTGGTGCCGCCGCTGCTGTTCTTGCGGCGGGAGTCCATACATCTACCCAGTGGGCTGTCACAGTCATATAGTCCTGACCCTGCCCTGCTCCACTTGTCCACATGTCAGTGGTTAAGTGGACATTGGGTACAACTGCATTTTTTAGGACACTGGTGAGTCTTTTTCTGACGTCCGTGTACATTCTCGGTATCGCCTGCCTAGAGAAGTGGAACCTAGATGGTATTTGGTAACGGGGGCACACTGCCTCAATAAATTGTCTAGTTCCCTGTGAACTAACGGCGGATACCGGACGCACGTCTAACACCAACATAGTTGTCAAGGCCTCAGTTATCCGCTTTGCAGCAGGATGACTGCTGTGATATTTCATCTTCCTCGCAAAGGACTGTTGAACAGTCAATTGCTTACTGGAAGTAGTACAAGTGGGCTTACGACTTCCCCTCTGGGATGACCATCGACTCCCAGCAGCAACAACAGCAGCACCAGCAGCAGTAGGCGTTACACGTAAGGATGCATCGGAGGAATCCCAGGCAGGAGAGGACTCGTCAGAATTGCCAGTGACATGGCCTGCAGGACTATTGGCATTCCTGGGGAAGGAGGAAATTGACACTGAGGGAGTTGGTGGGGTGGTTTGCGTGAGCTTGGTTACAAGAGGAAGGGATTTACTGGTCAGTGGACTGCTTCCGCTGTCGCCCAAAGTTTTTGAACTTGTCACTGACTTATTATGAATGCGCTGCAGGTGACGTATAAGGGAGGATGTTCCGAGGTGGTTAACGTCCTTACCCCTACTTATTACAGCTTGACAAAGGCAACACACGGCTTGACACCTGTTGTCCGCATTTCTGTTGAAATACTTCCACACCGAAGAGCTGATTTTTTTGGTATTTTCACCAGGCATGTCAGTGGCCATATTCCTCCCATAGACAACAGGTGTCTCCCCGGGTGCCTGACTTAAACAAACCACCTCACCATCAGAATCCTCCTGGTCAATTTCCTCCCCAGCGCCAGCAACACCCATATCCTCCTCATCCTGGTGTACTTCAACACTGACATCTTCAATCTGACTATCAGGAACTGGACTGCGGGTGCTCCTTCCAGCACTTGCAGGGGGCGTGCAAATGGTGGAAGGCGCATGCTCTTCACGTCCAGTGTTGGGAAGGTCAGGCATCGCACCCGACACAATTGGACTCTCCTTGTGGATTTGGGATTTCGAAGAACGCACAGTTCTTTGCGGTGCTTTTGCCAGCTTGAGTCTTTTCAGTTTTCTAGCGCTTCCATCCTCATGTGAAGCTGAACCACTAGCCATGAACATAGGCCAGGGCCTCAGCCGTTCCTTGCCACTCCGTGTGGTAAATGGCATATTGGCAAGTTTACGCTTCTCCTCCGACAATTTTATTTTAGGTTTTGGAGTCCTTTTTTTACTGATATTTGGTGTTTTGGATTTGACATGCTCTGTACTATGACATTGGGCATCGGCCTTGGCAGACGACGTTGCTGGCATTTCATCGTCTCGGCCATGACTAGTGGCAGCAGCTTCAGCACGAGGTGGAAGTGGATCTTGATCTTTCCCTAATTTTGGAACCTCAACATTTTTGTTCTCCATATTTTAATAGGCACAACTAAAAGGCACCTCAGGTAAACAATGGAGATGGATGGATACTAGTATACAATTATGGACGGACTGCCGAGTGCCGACACAGAGGTAGCTACAGCCGTGGACTACCGTACTGTACTGTGTCTGCTGCTAATATAGACTGGTTGATAA
>NW_026969633.1:0-33153 GCF_028390025.1 Pseudophryne corroboree
CATCACATGGGCCGGACTCTGCCAGTGGAGCCCCAGCGTCATGAGGTAGATTTTGTAGAGGCCGGGGAGGACTTTTGTTCCTGGGAACTAGCTGTGTTGTGCAGCTTTATTCCTCTGCCCCTACCTCTGGCAAGAAAGGACGCACCTTGCACTTTCTTGTTTCTTTGTGACCGAAAGGACTGCATTTGATAATGCGGAGCTTTCTTATGCTGTGAGGGAACATAAGGTAAAAAATTGGATTTTCCAACTGTAGCTGTGCGTGTTAATGCTTTGTCCATCCTACGGGAGGATTTCCATCGTAACCTATCCGTTGATGGAATAGGATACGCCATAAGAATCCTCTGGGAAATCTGCAGTCTTTTATCTGGAGATTCCCAAGCTTTTTCACATAACTCGTTCAGCTCGTGTGACCCCCTCAAAGGTTACCTCAGGCTTCTTTCCCTTGTACATATGTACCCTCTTGTCAGGGACAGGGGGTTCCTCTGTGATGTGCAAAACATCTTTTATTGCCATAATCATATATCGAATGGATTTTGCCAATTTTGGCTGTAACTTTGCATCATCGTAATCGACACTGGAGTCAGAATCCGTGTCGGTATCTGTGTCAACAATCTGGGATAGTGGGCGCTTATGAGACCCTGACAGTCCCTGCAACATAGGATCAGGCATGGGTTGAGTCCCTGACTGTCCCAAAGCTTCAGCCTTGTCTAATCTTTTGTACAATGAGTTTACACTAGCATTTAAAACATTCCACATATCCATCCAATCAGGTATCAGCGGAGACACCACATTCATTTGCTCCCGCTCCTCTCTAATATAGCCTTCTTCCTCAGACATGTCGACACACGTGTACCGACACACCACACACACAGGGAATACTTTTTCTGAAGACAGTTTCCCCACAAGGCCCTTTGGAGAGACAGAGAGAGAGTATGCCAGCACACTCCCCAGCGCTATATAACCCAGGAATAACACAGTAACTTAATGTTTGTCCAGTAGCGCTGCTGTATGTAATTTGCGCCGAATTATGTGCCCCCCCTCTCTTTTCAACCCTCTTCTCTACCGTGGTATAAGCAGGGGAGAGTCCGGGGAGCTTCCTCTCAGCGGTGCTGTGGAGAAAAAATGGCGCTGGTGAGTGCTGAGGGAGAAGCCCCGCCCCCTCGGCGACGGGCTTCTGTCCCACTTAAACTGTAAAATTGGTGGGGGCTCATACATATATACAGTGCCCAGCTGTATATATGTTATATTTTTGCCAAAAAGAGGTTTATATTGCTGCCAAGGGCGCCCCCCCTGCGCCCTGCACCCTTACAGTGACCGGAGTATGTGAGGTGTATGGGAGCAATGGCGCAAAGCTGCAGTGCTGTACGCTACCTCAGTGAAGATCATGAACTCTGTGGAGCCCGTCTATCCCCATGGTCCTTACGGAGTCCCCAGCATCCTCTAGGACGTTAGAGAAAATAGGATTTTAATACCTACCGGTAAATCCTTTTCTCTTAGTCTGTTGAGGATGCTGGGCACCCGTCCCAGTGTGTACTGTGTCTGCAGTTATTAAATGGCCCTTAACTCCAGAACATTTATGTGGAGACAACTTTCCTGACTTGACCATCTTCCTTGGACGTTTTCCCCCTGTGTGACTGCTCCCCAGCCTCGGAGGGTTGCATCTGTGGTCCCTAGGATCCAGTCCTGGATCCCGAACCATCGCCCCTCTAGGAGGTGAGAACTGTGCAGCCACCAATGGAGTGAGATTCTGGTCTTGGAAGACAGGATTATCCTCCGTTGCATGTGTAGGTGGGATCCGGACCAATTGTCCAACAGGTCCCACTGGAACACTCTGGCATGGAACCTGCCAAACTGAATGGCCTCGTAGGCCACAACCATCTTCCCCAGCAACTGAATGCATTGATGGATTAACACTCTTGCTGGTTTCAGAATTTGTTTGACCAGACTCTGGATCTCCATAGCCTTTCCACTGGAAGAAAACCTCTTCTGTGTCCAGTATGTGTTATGATTCCAGCACTCTGGTCAGAGAAGATCTTATGGCAAGGACCGGAGCACTGGAACGGAATGCTGGGGAAGGGAGCAGGACAGGAAAATAGCCCCTGGCGCCCTAACTCTGTTGTCTCACCCGTGTTGTCAGAAATCCCCTGCGAGACTATGGTTTCTTGAGCCCTTGGCAGCCGCGTTTGAAGGGCGGATTATGTCTGCCCAACTTCGATGCCCCCCGGTCTTAATGAGAGACAAAGGGAAACCCGAGACAGGGTGATAACAAGAGGCCCTCTAACTAAACAACCAGGCCAGGGGATAAGCAAACTCAAAACTATAATATGTGCGGAGAAACCGCCAGGAAAAAGGACAACCAAAATATCCACTTGTCCAATTCTCCTACCCGGCACCGCCGAGTACCAGAGAGGACTTGTGGAAGCGGAACCCTCCGCAAATGCTCCAAACACAAAATATAAAAGGTAAAGCGGCTGAGCCGCAACACACGGCAGAGCCGCAACTCACGAACACCACTGGATATAAAACGGTGATCAGTCAGGACTCCAGGGAACCAAACGACCTCTTGGGATGAGATGACAACTCCCGAATACCGGACTTCTGCGGACTGGAATGACCGGATACAGCAGGACTGGAAACAGACTCTCAGCAAACAAAGGCAGCATGCAGGAAGCTTTTACCGGCATCTGTGAGAAGCCCTGGGAGTGTATTTAACAAGGAGTCCTCCAATCAGCTGCTAATGGCTGATTAGAATAAATGCCGTGCAGCTGCCTTGCTGCACGGCCAGAGAGCAGGTGAATATCTTAATTTCCTAAAGCCTAGCAACGGGGAACGCGGTCCGCCAGTGGCGTCCCCGTTGCTAGGGTCCGTGCGGCTCAGCGCGCCCGGCGTCTAGCGTTGCTAGGGAGCCGGCGGCTGTACGTGCACGGCATCTCTAGTTGCTAGGCGCCGGGCCGCGCAGACCATCAAGCGGACCCCGGCGCTTAACAGTACCCCCCCCCCTTGAGGAGGGGTCAAGGAACCCCTAAAGCCAGGTTTCTGAGGAAATTCACGAAAAAATGCCCTCTTGAGCCTCGGGGCATGAAGATCCTTATCCAGGACCCAAGACCTTTCCTCCAGACCATAGCCTTTCCAGTGAACCAGAAAATACAGCCGATCCCGGGACAATTTGGAATCGAGAACCTTCTCTACCAAGAACTCCTGTTGTCCCTGTACATCCACTGGAGATCTACCCTGAGAGATCTTCCGAGGAAATCTACTGGAAGAAACGTATTGTTTCAACAGGGAACAATGAAACGTATTTCCAATCCTGAGAGATCTTGGTAAACGTAACCGAAAGGCAACTGGGTTGACTCTTTTAATAATAAGAAATGGCCCAATAAATTTGGGTCCCAGTCTAGCTGAGGATTGTCGAAGCCTGATGTTGCGAGTCGACAACCACACCCTATCTCCCACCTTAAAAGTGCAAGGACGTCGGAGCCTGTCAGAAAATTTCTTCTCTCGAAAGGCCGCTTTTCTGAGAGCAAGGTGCACCTTTTTCCAAATGGCTCTGAGATGGGAGGTTAAGGTAAGCGAGGAGACTGAGGAATGATGAAAAAAAGAATTAGCTCTGGGGTGAAAACCAAAAACTGAAAAGAATGGAGACTCTTTAGTGGAGGAATGACAAGAATTATTGTAAGCAAATTCAGCCAACGGAAGAAACTCGGACCAATCATTCTGGAGTTTGGCTGAATACAAGCGCAAATATTGTTTCAATGATTGGTTAACTCGTTCGGTTTGCCCGTTGGATTGTGGGTGGTAACCGGATGTTAACGACAATTTCATCTTCAATGAGGCACAAAAACATTTCCAGAATTGTGCGATGAATTGTGGACCCCGATCAGAAACAATATCAGTAGGCAACCCATGAAGCCTGAATACATGGCGGAGAAACAAAACTGCCAACCCTTGGGCAGAAGGCAATCGGGGAAGAGCAATAAAATGAGCCATTTTACTAAAACGGTCCACTACCACCCATATGACTCGGAATCCGGCTGAAAGGGGAAGGTCAACCACAAAATCCATGGAAATATGAGACCACGGCCTGAGAGGAACATTTAAGGGCATAAGTTGCCCGATGGGCAAGGAACGGGGAACCTTATGCTGTGCACAAACCTGACATGAATAAACAAATTCCTTGACGTCTTTAGAAAGACCAGGCCACCATACTGAGCGAGAGACTAACTCCAATGTCTTAGAGACTCCTGGATGCCCTGAAACTTTGTTATCATGGAATTCCGTTAAAACAGTAACTCTCAAAAACTCAGGGACGTAAAGACAACCAGCAGGAGTAATTCTAGGAGCTTGGTGTTGAAGCTGTTTTAACTGGGTAAATAAATCTTGTGTGAGGCCCGCCCAGATGACCGAAGATGGAAGTATGGGGGTAACAGGATTGTTATTGTGAACCGGAAGAAAGCTATGTGACAGGGCATCAGCCTTAGTATTCTTGGAACCAGGCCTGAAAGTGATTATAAATTTGAAACGCGTAAAAAATAATGCCCAACGTGCCTGCCGGGCATTAAGCCGCTTAGCCGATTCAATGTATTGCAGGTTCTTATGGTCAGTCAATACCGAAATAGTATGTTTTGCTCCCTCCAGCCAATGCCTCCACTCCTCGAAAGCCCATTTTACCGCCAGTAACTCCCGATTACCAACGTCATAGTTGGATTCAGCGGAGGAGAATTTCCTGGACATAAAGGCACAAGGATGTAATTCCAGAGACTCCGGATCCTTTTGAGAAAGGATAGCCCCCACTCCAACCTCCGAGGCATCAACCTCCACCACAAAGGGCAATTCCGGATTAGGATGTCTGAGGACTGGAGCCGAGACAAAGGCTTGTTTCAAGGCCCGGAAGGACAACTCAGCTTCACGCGACCAGTTGGTAGGATCCGCTCCTTTCTTTGTCAGAGCTACAATGGGAGCAACCAGGTCAGAAACAGAATGAATGAACCTCCTATAATAATTCGCAAACCCTAAAAAACGCTTAATTGCTTTTAAATTGGTGGGTTGCGCCCAACTAAGGATGGCCTGGAGTTTCTTTGGTTCCATGGAAAATCCCTGAGGGGAAATTATGTACCCTAAAAAAGATACTTCCGTGACATGAAACTCACACTTCTCCAGCTTGGCATATAAATGATTCTCACATAACTTTTGAAGAACCAGACGCACCTGGGTAACATGTTGTTCCATTGATTTAGAAAAAATCAGGATGTCGTCTAAGTAAACGACCACGAATTTCCCTAGGAAGTCACGGAGCACATCGTTAATGAGGTCTTGAAAAACTGCCGGAGCATTGGACAGGCCGAACGGCATCACCAGGTATTCGTAGTAACCCGACTGAGTACTGAAGGCCGTTTTCCACTCATCTCCAGATTTAATTCGGATGAGGTTGTACGCTCCTCTAAGGTCAATTTTAGAAAAAAATCACAGCAGAACGTAACTGATCAAAGAGTACAGAAATCAACGGCAAAGGATAGGTGTTTTTAACTGAGATCTTATTCAGGGCTCTAAAATCAATGCAAGGTCTAAGCGAGCCATCCTTTTTCTCCACAAAGAAGAAGCCTGCACTTAAAGGAGATTTTGATGGTCTAATAAATCCTTTCTCAAGGCTCTCATTTACATAATCATTCATAGCCGCAGTTTCTGGCCCGGATAATGCATATAATCTTCCCTTTGGCAATGCGGCACCAGGAATTAACTCAATAGCACAATCATAAGGCCGATGGGGAGGCAGAATGTCCGCATTGCCTTTGGAGAAAACATCAGCAAACTCCTGGTATTCCACCGGAATGAGTTCTGGAATGATAGCTGCTACTCTGACTGGAAACGTGATACATTCCTTATCACAAAAAGTACCCCAATGTGAAATCTCCCCCGACCGCCAATCAATGGTGGGATTATGAAAGGCCAGCCAAGGGTGACCCAGAACAACTGGAACTGCTGGGCAATGTGTAAGAAAGAACTCGATTTTCTCGGAATGTAGAGCTCCTACTGTAAGTAGTACAGGGGGTGTACGGAGAGAAATAATCCCATTAGACAGCGGACTCCCATCTAAGCCATGCATGGTGACACACCTACCCAAAGGTAACTGAGGAATGCCTAAGGCCTTAGCCCAAGTTAAATCCATAAAGTTTCCTGCAGCTCCACTGTCAACAAAAGCCGACACCGAAGAACTGAGGCTGCCAAAGGAAACTTTAACTGGGACTAAAAGGGAGTTATTCGAGGAGATAAGCTGCAGACCTAGGTGAACCCCCTCACAATTCACCTGGTCAAAGCGTTTCCCGACTTGTTCGGACAATTACGAGCAAAATGTCCCTTACCCCCACAGTACAGACAAAGACCAGAATTTTGCCTTCTGGCTCTTTCTTCAGGAGACAGCCGGGAGAGACCCATCTGCATGGTCTCCTCTACGTCTTCAGGAATGGAATATACACACGGACTTGACCTTACAGGTGCTCCTTTTTCAGCCCTCCGCTCTCTGAGACGACGATCAATCTTAATAGAAAGCTCCATGAGTTTATCGAGAGTCTCAGGAGCGGGGTACTGACGGAGACTGTCTTTTATAGACTCTGATAAGCCGAGGCGAAACTGACTGCGCAGGGCTGGGTCATTCCAGCCACAGTCGTTCGACCAACGGCGAAACTCCGTACAATAAACCTCTGCAGGATTTCTACCCTGTCTGAGAGCGCGCAACTGACTTTCAGCGGACGCCTCTCTATCAGGGTCATCATACAAGAGCCCTAAAGACTCAAAAAAAGCGTCAACTGACAACAATGCCGGATCCTCTGCTCTTAAACCAAATGCCCAGGTCTGAGGATCCCCCTGGAGCAAAGAAATAATAAACCCGACCCGCTGAGATTCAGTACCCGAGGAAGTCGGTCTTAAACGAAAATAAAGTTTACAGGATTCTTTAAAATTAAAAAACTCTTTTCTATCACCAGAAAAACGGTCAGGCAAATGCATCTTTGGTTCAGGGACTACCCTTGGGGAAGCTCGCAAAAGATCTTCCTGCGACTTCACCCGAAGAGAAAGATCCTGAACCATCTGAGTAAGTTCTTGAATCTGGCTGACTAAGAGCTGACCAGAATTTGGCCCTAAACCTGTTGGATTCATGAGGCCGATAAACTCTCACAAAACTGAATGAGAAAAAATTAAACCCCGTTTAATTTTAAGTTTTGGTATGGCCGGTAATAATGTTATGATTCCAGCACTCTGGTCAGAGAAGATCTTATGGCAAGGACTGGAGCACTGGAACGGAATGCTGGGGAAGGGAGCAGGACAGGAAAATAGCCCCTGGCGCCCTAACTCTGTTGTCTCACCCGTGTTGTCAGAAATCCCCTGTGAGACTATGGTTTCTTGAGCCCTTGGCAGCCGCGTTTGAAGGGCGGATTATGTCTGCCCAACTTCGATGCCCCCCGGTCTTAATGAGAGACAAAGGGAAACCCGAGACAGGGTGATAACAAGGGGCCCTCTAAATAAACAACCAGGCCAGGGGCTAAGCAAACTCAAAACTATAATATGTGCGGAGAAACCGCCAGGAAAAAGGACAACCAAAATATCCACTTGTCCAATTCTCCTACCCGGCACCGCCAAGTACCAGAGAGGACTTGTGGAAGCGGAACCCTCCGCAAATGCTCCAAACACAAAATATAAAAGGTAAAGCGGCTGAGCCGCAACACACGGCAGAGCCGCAACTCACGAACACCACTGGATATAAAACGGTGATCAGTCAGGACTCCAGGGAACCAAACGACCTCTTGGGATGAGATGACAACTCCCGAATACCGGACTTCTGCGGACTGGAATGACCGGATACAGCAGGACTGGAAACAGACTCTCAGCAAACAAAGGCAGCATGCAGGAAGCTATTACCGGCGTCTGTGAGAAGCCCTGGGAGTGTATTTAACAAGGAGTCCTCCAATCAGCTGCTAAAGGCTGATTAGAATAAATGCCGTGCAGCTGCCTTGCTGCACGGCCAGAGAGCAGGTGAATATCTTAATTTCCTAAAGCCTAGCAACGGGGAACGCGGTCCGCCAGTGGCGTCCCCGTTGCTAGGGTCCGTGCGGCTCAGCGCGCCCGGCGTCTAGCGTTGCTAGGGAGCCGGCGGCTGTACGTGCACGGCGTCTCTAGTTGCTAGGCGCCGGGCCGCGCAGACCATCAAGCGGACCCCGGCGCCTAACAGTATGACTCCCAAAAACAACAACCGCGTCATTGGGACCAACTGCGATTTTGGCAAGTTTAGGAGCCAACCATGTTGTTGAAGAACTGTCAGGGAGAGTGCAATGTTTTGCACCAACTGGTCCCTGGATCTCGCCTTTATCAGGAGATCATCCAAGTACGGGATAATTGTGACTCCTTGCTTGCGAAGGAGAACCATAATTTCCGCCATCACCCTGGTGAAAATCCTCGGAGCCGTGGACAGACCAAACGGCAATGTCTGAAATTGGTAATGACAATCCTGAATTGCAAACCTTAGGTAGCTTGAGGCAGTGGCTAAATGGGAACATGTAAGTAGGCATCCTTTATGTCTACCAAAACCATGAAATCTCCGTCCTCCGGACTGGAGATCACTGCCCTGAGAAATTCCATCTTGAAATTGAATTTCTTTAGGAAGAAATTGAGGGATTTCAGATTTAAGATTGGTCTGACTGAGCCGTCCGGCTTCGGGACCACGAAGAGGCTTGAATAAAAACCTTCTCCCTGCTGACTAAGGCCAATTTGAACAATCGGTGAGGGGGAACGTCTTGAAACCCCAGTTTGTACCCTTGGGACACTATTTGTAAAACCCACGAGTCCAGGTCCGAATGAATCCAGAACTGACTGAAGAGTTTTAGACGTGCCCCCACTGGTGTGGGCTCCTGCAAGAAAGCCCCAGTGTCATGCAGTGGATTTGGCAGAAGCAGAGGACAATCTCTGGTCCTGCGATCTTGAAGAGGCTACAGACCTCTTCCTTTTCCTTCCTCTACCTGCAAAGAAAGGGGAATCTTAACTTCTTGCATATCTATTGGGCCAAAATGACTGCGGTAGATAATGATGCGTCTTCATCCGTTGAGAGGGAACATAGGGCAAGAAGGTTGACTTACCATTGAAATGAGGATGCATCTTGCTGCCTTTCCAATGAAGCAAGTTTAATTTAGTAATAGGTGAAAAACCATCCTTACAAAGGTGTTAATCAGAGACTTGGCTTTGTGGACACTTTTCAGAGAACAAATTTGTTAGCATAAAAATAAAGCCAGAAAATGAAGAGCTGTTTAATCACTCAATTGGATTTTTCTGCCAGCATATTTTTTTTCTCTGCAACCCACTGCTAAATTGTGCTTCCTAGCTGTTTTTATAAAATCACTGAATCAAATCTAACTCTGATTACATCAGAGAAGGCCAGGTACCCTACACCATAACAGGGGGTTTGAAATTTTGACTTGTCTACTTAAAGATCACCAAAATCTGATAACAAGGTCAATTAGGTCCCTGGGTGGGATTGAACCACCAACCTTATGGTTAATAGCCGTACACACTAACTGATTGCGCCACAGAGACACTTTGCAAAAGTACATACTGACAAATGCTAATAAGCATTCATCTAAAACGTTTCCTAGAAAAACTTAAAAAAGTCAATAATCTGGTGAGTTTTTGTAAGATGTTTCTTCTATCAACCAACGAAGAAACACATTGGTACTTTCCCATGATGATTGAGTGCTTCAGGATCTCTTGCACTTACATGTGCAGCAGAGTACAGCAATGGAAGCATGCTGGGCCCATAACCCAGAGGTAGGCAGATTGAAACTATCCTCTGCTATATGCATTTTTTTGTTTGTTAATTAAGGTAATCCAAAACTGGGATTGATATTTTGGCTCTTTTATTTTTACTTAAAGTACAATAACTTTTACCATTTTAATTTGTTTTAATAGTATATTGACAGTATTGTTTTCTTTCAAAAATCCACTTAATTTTCTTTACCCTATTATTAAAATGGTAATTGACAAAAACAAACTACATTGTCACCAGAAGAGCAATACAAAATGTACAAGTGATATATTAAAATCATCTTTCCAGCTTGAATTTCAATGATGCATTGGGGCAACGATTTTGTGAGAAACATCTTCACCCTTAAATAAAGATTTTCTTAATTCCTTACCTGTGTGCTAATTAGATATCACCTTGTTTTCACATTAAACAGACTTCCACATGAGAAAGCAGCAAGGATGCAGTGGCGTTAATGTTTCCTGGTGTCAACCTGTATTATTTCAGTAGACATTGAAATGAGGATGCATCTTGCTGCCTTTCCAATGAAGCAAGTTTAATTTAGTAATAGGTGAAAAACCATCCTTACAAAGGTGTTAATCAGAGACTTGGCTTTGTGGACACTTTTCAGAGAACAAATTTGTTAGCATAAAAATAAAGCCAGAAAATAAAGAGCTGTTTAATCACTCAATTGGATTTTTCTGCCAGCATATTTTTTTTCTCTGCAACCCACTGCTAAATTGTGCTTCCTAGCTGTTTTTATAAAATCACTGAATCAAATCTAACTCTGATTACATCAGAGAAGGCCAGGTACCCTACACCATAACAGGGGGTTTGAAATTTTGACTTGTCTACTTAAAGATCACCAAAATCTGATAACAAGGTCAATTAGGTCCCTAGGTGGAATTGAACCACCAAACTTTTGGTTAATAGCCGTACATACTAACTGATTGCGCCACAGAGACACTTTGCAAAAGTACATACTGACAAAGGCTAATAAGCATTCATCTAAAACGTTTCCTAGAAAAACTTAAAAAAGTCAATAATCTGGAGCGTTTTTGTAAGATGTTTCTTCTATCAACCAACGAAGAAACACATTGGTACTTTCCCATGCTGAGTGAGTGCTTCAGGATCTCTTGCACTTACATGTGCAGCAGAGTACAGCAATGGAAGCATGCAGGGCCCATAACCCAGAGGTAGGCAGATTGAAACTATCCTCTGCTATATGCATTTTTTTTTGTTAATTAAAGTAATCCAAAACTGGGATTGATATTTTGTCTCTTTTATTTTTACTTAAAGTACAATAACTTTTACCATTTTAATTTGTTTTAATAGTATATTGACAGTATAGTTTTCTTTCAAAAATCCACTTAATTTTCTTTACCCTGTTATTAAAATGGTAATTGACAAAAACAAACTACATTGTCACCAGAAGAGCAATACAAAATGTACAAGTGATATATTAAAATCATCTTTCCAGCTTGAATTTCAATG
The DNA here is from genome assembly GCF_028390025.1 of Pseudophryne corroboree. Lineage (NCBI taxonomy): Eukaryota > Metazoa > Chordata > Amphibia > Anura > Myobatrachidae > Pseudophryne > Pseudophryne corroboree. The sequence goes on from NW_026969633.1 coordinate 11,273, forward strand.
ATGCATTGGGGCAACAATTTTGTGAGAAACATCTTCACCCTTAAATAAAGATTTTCGTAATTCCTTACCTGTGTGCTAATTAGATATCACCTTGTTTTCACATTAAACAGACTTCCACATGAGAAAGCAGCAAGGATGCAGTGGCGTTAATGTTTCCTGGTGTCAACCTGTATTATTTCAGTAGACATTGAAATGAGGATGCATCTTGCTGCCTTTCCAATGAAGCAAGTTTAATTTAGTAATAGGTGAAAAGCCATCCCTACAAAGGTGTTAATCAGAGACTTGGCTTTGTGGACACTTTTCAGAGAACAAATTTGTTAGCATAAAAATAAAGCAAGAAAATTAAGAGCTGTTTAATCACGCAATTTGGTTTTTTTGCCAGCATATTTCTTTTTCTCTGCAACCCACTGCTAAATTGTGCTTCCTAGATGTTTTTATAAAATCACTGAATCAAATCTAACTCTGATTACATCAGCGAAGGCCAGGTACCCTACACCATAACAGGGGGTTTGAAATTTGACTTGTCTACTTAAAGATCACCAAAATCTGATAACAAGGTCAATTAGGTCCCTGGGTGGGATTGAACCACCAACCTTTTGGTTAATAGCCGTACATACTAACTGATTGCGCCACAGAGACACTTTGCAAAAGTCCATACTGACAAAGGCTAATAAGCATTCATCTAAAACGTTTCCTAGCAAAACTTTAAAAAGTCAATAATCTGGAGAGTTTTTGTAAGATGTTTCTTCCATCAACCAACGAAGAAACACATTGGTACTTTCCCATGATGAGTGAGTGCTTCAGGATCTCTTGCACTTACATGTGCAGCAGAGTACTGCAATGGAAGCATGCTGGGCCCATAACCCAGAGGTAGGCAGATTGAAACTATCCTCTGCTATATGCATTTTTTGTTGTTAATTAAAGTAATCCAAAACTGGGATTGATATTTTGTCTCTTTTATTTTTACTTAAAGTACAATAACTTTTACCATTTTAATTTGTTTTAATAGTATATTGACAGTATTGTTTTCTTTCAAAAATCCACTTAATTTTCTTTACCCTATTATTAAAATGGTAATTGACAAAAACAAACTACATTGTCACCAGAAGAGCAATACAAAATGTACAAGTGATATATTAAATTCATCTTTCCAGCTTGAATTTCAATGATGCATTAGGTCAACAATTTTGTGAGAAACATCTTCACCCTTAAATAAAGATTTTCTTAATTCCTTACCTGTGTGCTAATTAGATATCACCTTGTTTTTCACATTAAACAGACTTCCACATGAGAAAGCAGCAAGGATGCAGTGGCGTTAATGTTTCCTGGTGTCAACCTGTATTATTTCAGTAGACATTGAAATGAGGATGCATCTTGCTGCCTTTCCAATGAAGCAAGTTTAATTTAGTAATAGGTGAAAAACCATCCTTACAAAGGTGTTAATCAGAGACTTGGCTTTGTGGACACTTTTCAGAGAACAAATTTGTTAGCATAAAAATAAAGCCAGAAAATGAAGAGCTGTTTAATCACTCAATTGGATTTTTCTGCCAGCATATTTTTTTTCTCTGCAACCCACTGCTAAATTGTGCTTCCTAGCTTTTTTTTATAAAATCACTGAATCAAATCTAACTCTGATTACATCAGAGAAGGCCAGGTACCTTACACAATAAGAGGGGGTTTGAAATTTTGACTTGTCTACTTAAATATCACCAAAATCTGATCACAAGGTCAATTACGTCCCTGGGTGGGATTGAACCACCAACCTTTTGGTTAATAGCCGAACACACTAACCGATTGCGCCACAGAGACACTTTGCAAAAAGTACATACTGACAAAGGCTAATAAGCATACATCTAGAACGTTTCCTAGAAAAACATTAAAAAATCAATAATCTGGAGAGTTTTTGTAAGATGTTTCTTCCATCAACCAACGAATAAACACATTGGTACTTTCCCATGATGAGTGAGTGCTTCAGGATCTCTTGCACTTACATGTGCAGCAGAGTACTGCAATGGAAGCATGCTGGACCAATAACCCAGAGGTAGGCAGATTGAAACTATCCTTTGCTATATGCATTTTTTTTTGTTAATTTAAGTAATCAAAACTGGGATTGATATTTTTGCTCTTTTATTTTTACTTAAAGTACAATAACTTTTACCATTTTAATTTGTTTTAATAGTATATTGACAGTATAGTTTTCTTTTAAAAATCCACTTAATTTTCTTTACCCTATTATTAAAATGGTAATTGACAAAAAAAACTACATTGTCACCAGAAGAGAAATACAAAATGTACAAGTGATATATTAAAATCATCTTTCCAGCTTGAATTTCAATGATGCATTGGGGCAACAATTTTGTGAGAAACATCTTCACCCTTAAATAAAGATTTTCGTAATTCCTTACCTGTGTGCTAATTAGATATCACCTTGTTTTCACATTAAACAGACTTCCACATGAGAAAGCAGCAAGGATGCAGTGGCGTTAATGTTTCCTGGTTTCAACCTGTATTATTTCAGTAGACATTGAAATGAGGATGCATCTTGCTGCCTTTCCAATGAAGCAAGTTTAATTTAGTAATAGGTGAAAAACCATCCCTACAAAGGTGTTAATCAGAGACTTGGCTTTGTGGACAATTTTCAGAGAACAAATTTGTTAGCATAAAAATAAAGCCAGAAAATGAAGAGCTGTTTAATCACGCAATTTGATTTTTTTGCCAGCATATTTCTTTTTCTCTGCAACCCACTGCTAAATTGTGCTTCCTAGATGTTTTTATAAAATCACTGAATCAAATCTAACTCTGATTACATCAGAGAAGGCCAGGTACCCTACACAATAACAGGGGGTATGAAATTTGACTTGTCTACTTAAAGATCACCAAAATCTGATAACAAGGTCAATTACGTCCCTGGGTGGGATTGAACCACCAACATTTTGGTTAATAGCCGTACACACTAACTGATTGCGCCACAGAGACACTTTGCAAAAGTACATACTGACAAATGCTAATAAGCATTCATCTAAAACGTTTCCTAGAAAAACTTAAAAAAGTCAATAATCTGGAGAGTTTTTGTAAGATGTTTCTTCTATCAACCAACGAAGAAACACATTGGTACTTTCCCATGATGAGTGAGTGCTTCAGGATCTCTTGCACTTACATGTGCAGCAGAGTACAGCAATGGAAGCATGCTGGGCCAACCCAGAGGTAGGCAGATTGAAACTATCCTCTGCTATATGCATTTTTTTTTGTTAATTAAAGTAATCCAAAACTGGGATTGATATTTTGGCTCTTTTATTTTTACTTAAAGTACAATAACTTTTACCATTTTAATTTGTTTTAATAGTATTTTGACAGTATTGTTTTCTTTCAAAAATCCACTTCATTTTCTTTACCCTATTATTAAAATGGTAATTGACAGAAACAAACTACATTGTCACCAGAAGAGCAATACAAAATGTACAAGTGATATATTAAAATCATCTTTCCAGCTTGAATTTCAATGATGCATTGGGGCAACGATTTTGTGAGAAACATCTTCACCCTTAAATAAAGATTTTCTTAATTCCTTACCTGTGTGCTAATTAGATATCACCTTGTTTTCACATTAAACAGACTTCCACATGAGAAAGCAGCAAGGATGCAGTGGCGTTAATGTTTCCTGGTGTCAACCTGTATTATTTCAGTAGACATTGAAATGAGGATGCATCTTGCTGCCTTTCCAATGAAGCAAGTTTAATTTAGTAATAGGTGAAAAACCATCCCTACAAAGGTGTTAATCAGAGACTTTGCTTTGTGGACACTTTTCAGAGAACAAATTTGTTAGCATAAAAATAAAGCCAGAAAATGAAGAGCTGTTTAATCACTCAATTGGATTTTTTTGCCAGCATATTTCTTTTTCTCTGCAACCCACTGCTAAATTGTGCTTCCTAGCTGTTTTTATAAAATCACTGAATCAAATCTAATTACATCAGAGAAGGCCAGGTACCCTACACCATAACAGGGGGTTTGAAATTTTGACTTGTCTACTTAAAGATCACCAAAATCTGATCACAAGGTCAATTACGTCCCTGGGTGTGATTGAACCACCAACCTTTTGGTTAGTAGCCGTACACACTAACTGATTGCGCCACAGAGACACTTTGCAGAAGTAAATACTGACAAAGGCTAATAAGCATTCATCTAAAACGTTTCCTAGAAAAACTTTAAAAAGTCAATAATCTGGAGAGTTTTTGTAAGATGTTTCTTCCATCAACCAACGAAGAAACACATTGGTACTTTCCCATGATGAGTGAGTGCTTCAGGATCTCTTGCACTTACATGTGCAGCAGAGTATAGCAATGGAAGCATGCTGGGCCCATAACCCAGAGGTAGGCAGATTGAAACTATCCTCTGCTATATGCATTTTTTTTTGTTAATTAAAGTAATCCAAAACTGGGATTGATATTTTGCCTCTTTTATTTTTACTTAAAGTACAATAACTTTTACCATTTTAATTTGTTTTAATAGTATATTGACAGTATTGTTTTCTTTCAAAAATCCACTTAATTTTCTTTACCCTATTATTAAAATGGTAATTGACAAAAACAAACTACATTGTCACCAGAAGAGCAATACAAAATGTACAAGTGATATATTAAAATCATCTTTCCAGCTTGAATTTCAATGATGCATTGGGGCAACGATTTTGTGAGAAACATCTTCACCCTTAAATAAAGATTTTCTTAATTCCTTACTTATGTGCTAATTAGATATCACCTTGTTTTCACATTAAACAGACTTCCACATGAGAAAGCAGCAAGGATGCAGTGGCGTTAATGTTTCCTGGTGTCAACTTGTATTATTTCAGTAGACATTGAAATGAGGATGCATCTTGCTGCCTTTCCAATGAAGCAAGTTTAATTTAGTAATATGTGAAAAACCATCCCTACAAAGGTGTTAATCAGAGACTTGGCTTTGTGGACACTTTTCAGAGAACAAATTTGTTAGCATAAAAATAAAGCCAGAAATGAAGAGCTGTTTAATCACTCAATTGGATTTTTTTGCCAGCATATTTCTTTTTCTCTGCAACCCACTGCTAAATTGTGCTTCCTAGCTGTTTTTATAAAATCACTGAATCAAATCTAACTCTGATTACATCAGAGAAGGCTAGGTACCCTACACAATAAGAGGGGGTTTGAAATTTTTACTTGTCTACTTAAATATCACCAAAATCCGATCACAAGGTCAATTACATCCCTGGGTGGGATTGAACCACCAACCTTTTGGTTAATAGCCGAACACACTAACCGATTGCGCCACAGAGACACTTTGCAAAAAGTACATACTGACAAAGGCTAATAAGCATTCATCTAGAACGTTTCCTAGAAAAACTTTAAAAAGTCAATAATCTGGAGAGTTTTTGTAAGATGTTTCTTCCATCAACCAATGAAGAAACACATTGGTACTTTCCCATAATGAGTGAGTGCTTCAGGATCTCTTGCACTTACATGTGCAGCAGAGTACTGCAATGGAAGCATGCTGGGCCCATAATCCAGAGGTAGGCAGATTGAAACTATCCTTTGCTATATGCATTTTTTTTGTTAATTAAAGTAATCCAAAACTGGGATTGATATTTTGGCTCTTTTATTTTTACTTAAAGTACAATAACTTTTACCATTTTAATTTGTTTTGATAGTATATTGACAGTATTGTTTTCTTTCAAAAATCCACTTAATTTTCTTTACCCTATTATTAAAATGGTAATTGACAAAAACAAACTACATTGTCACCAGAAGAGCAATACAAAATGTACAAGTGATATATTAAAATCATCTTTCCAGCTTGAATTTCAATGATGCATTGGGGCAACGATTTTGTGAGAAACATCTTCACCCTTAAATAAAGATTTTCTTAATTCCTTACCTGTGTGCTAATTAGATATCACCTTGTTTTCACATTAAACAGACTTCCACATGAGAAAGCAGCAAGGATGCAGTGGCGTTAATGTTTCCTGGTGTCAACCTGTATTATTTCAGTAGACATTGAAATGAGGATGCATCTTGCTGCCTTTCCAATGAAGCAAGTTTAATTTAGTAATAGGTGAAAAACCATCCCTACAAAGGTATTAATCAGAGACTTGGCTTTGTGGACACTTTTCAGAGAACAAATTTGTTAGCATAAAAATAAAGATAGAAAATGAAGAGCTGTTTAATCACTCAATTGTATTTTTTTGCCAGCATATTTTTTTTATCTGCAACCCACTGCTAAATTGTGCTTCCTAGCTGTTTTTTTATAAAATCACTGAATCAAATCTAACTCTGATTACATCAGAGAAGGCCAGGTACCCTACACAATAAGAAGAGGTTTGAAATTTTGACTTGTCTACTTAAAGATCACCAAAATCTTATCACAAGGTCAATTACGTCCCTGGGTGTGATTGAACCACCAACCTTTTGGTTAGTAGCCATACACACTAACTGATTGCGCCACAGAGACACTTTGCAGAAGTAAATACTGACAAAGGCTAATAAGCATTCATCTAAAACGTTTCCTAGAAAAACTTAAAAAAGTCAATAATCTGGAGAGTTTTTGTAAGATGTTTCTTCCATCAACCAACGAAGAAACACATTGGTACTTTCCCATGATGAGTGAGTGCTTCAGGATCTCTTGCACTTACATGTGCAGCAGAGTACTGCAATGGAAGCATGCTGGGCCCATAACCCAGAGGTAGGCAGATTGAAACTATCCTTTGCTATATGCATTTTTTTTGTTAATTAAAGTAATCCAAAACTGGGATTGATATTTTTGCTCTTTTATTTTTACTTAAAGTACAATAACTTTTACCATTTTAATTTGTTTTAATAGTATATTGACAGTATTGTTTTCTTTCAAAAATCCACTTAATTTTCTTTACCCTATTATTAAAATGGTAATTGACAAAAACAAACTACATTGTCACCAGAAGAGCAATGCAAAATGTACAAGTGTTATATTAAAATCACCTACTAACGTTCTAAATGTATACACAACCACCCCCACACCACCGTGTGTGGACTGGTGTGTATACCCCTGGGCGCTGGTTCCTACCAGAAAGATGGAGATCAAATATCAATGCGGACTGCTGCTCCTAATAAAGGATAATTGCAATCCTCACAAAAACCAAAAGAAAACACACTGACTACAGGGGTGTGACACCCTGTAGAAAATCAAGAGCGCTGTCCGCACTGATAAAGGAGACTATTTACTATACAATTAAAATATTTGACAATAACAAATTGTTAACAATTTTTATTAAAAATGAATAAAATTAATGAAGTAGTACAACCTGACTGGCCTTCAATCAGCCTATATAATGCGTACTTAATATCATGATATAGACAATTCATATACAACCATTATTATGGCTATGTGTTACTGAAATTATGAGGCTTAGAATTTGATGCAACTAAAATTCATAATGTCCACTTGTTGGAAGATGAAAAGGCTATAAATGGCGTTCCAAACACTGAGTGTGTTTGGAGGTCCTCAGTTCTTTAAATGTTCCAATTTGAACATGTGTGCACACATATAGCAATTTAATGAATAGTTACCATCCACGGATATTATGGGTTCACCTCCAGGATAATGAATTAATGCTGTGACAGTCCCGAATTCAGAAACTCCCTCTGCTGGTGCTTGACCGTCAATTGTAGAATATCTATGTAGTATATTCGAATAGATCCACACTCTCAGCTGGTCTTTATCAAGACATCTGTCTTGATAAAGACCAGCTGAGAGTGTGGATCTATTCGAATATACTACATAGATATTCTACAATTGACGGTCAAGCACCAGCAGAGGGAGTTTCTGAATTCGGGACTGTCACAGCATTAATTCATTATCCTGGAGGTGAACCCATAATATCCGTGGATGGTAACTATTCATTAAATTGCTATATGTGTGCACACATGTTCAAATTGGAACATTTAAAGAACTGAGGACCTCCAAACACACTCAGTGTTTGGAACGCCATTTATAGCCTTTTCATCTTCCAACAAGTGGACATTATGAATTTTAGTTGCATCAAATTCTAAGCCTCATAATTTCAGTAACACATAGCCATAATAATGGTTGTATATGAATTGTCTATATCATGATATTAAGTACGCATTATATAGGCTGATTGAAGGCCAGTCAGGTTGTACTACTTCATTAATTTTATTCATTTTTAATAAAAATTGTTAACAATTTGTTATTGTCAAATATTTTAATTGTATAGTAAATAGTCTCCTTTATCAGTGCGGACAGCGCTCTTGATTTTCTACAGGGTGTCACACCCCTGTAGTCAGTGTGTTTTCTTTATATTAAAATCATCTTTCCAGCTTGAATTTCAATGATGCATTGGGGCAACGATTTTGTGAGAAACATCTTCACCCTTAAATAAAGATTTTCTTAATTCCTTACCTGTGTGCTAATTAGATATCACCTTGTTTTCACATTAAACAGACTTCCACATGAGAAAGCAGCAAGGATGCAGTGGCGTTAATGTTTCCTGGTGTCAACCTGTATTATTTCAGTAGACATTGAAATGAGGATGCATCTTGCTGCCTTTCCAATGAAGCAAGTTTAATTTAGTAATAGGTGAAAAACCATCCCTACAAAGGTGTTAATCAGAGACTTGGCTTTGTGGACACTTTTCAGAGAACAAATTTGTTAGCATAAAAATAAAGCCAGAAAATGAAGAGCTGTTTAATCACTCAATTGGATTTTTTTGCCAGCATATTTCTTTTTCTCTGCAACCCACTGCTAAATTGTGCTTCCTAGCTGTTTTTATAAAATCACTGAATCAAATCTAACTCTGATTACATCAGAGAAGGCCAGTACCAGTACACCATAACAGGGGGTTTGAAATTTTGACTTGTCTACTTAAAGATCACCAAAATCTGATCACAAGGTCAATTACGTCCCTGGGTGTGATTGAACCACCAACCTTTTGGTTAGTAGCCGTACACACTAACTGATTGCGCCACTAAGACACTTTGCAGAAGTAAATACTGACAAAGGCTAATAAGCATTCATCTAAAACGTTTCCTAGAAAAACTTTAAAAAGTCAATAATCTGGAGAGTTTTTGTAAGATGTTTCTTCCATCAACCAACGAAGAAACACATTGGTACTTTCCCATGATGAGTGAGTGCTTCAGGATCTCTTGCACTTACATGTGCAGCAGAGTACAGCAATGGAAGCATGCTGGGCCCATAACCCAGAGGTAGGCAGATTGAAACTATCCTCTGCTATATGCATTTTTTTTTGTTAATTAAAGTAATCCAAAACTGGGATTGATATTTTGCCTCTTTTATTTTTACTTAAAGTACAATAACTTAAAAGTACCCAGTCTCCACTGGGCACAGTATCAAACTGAGGTCTGGAGGAGGGGCATAGAGGGAGGAGCCAGTGCACACCCAGAACTAAAGTCTTTCTTAAAGTACCCATGTCTCCTGCGGAGCCTATCTATCCCCATGGTCCTTACGGAGTCCCCAGCATCCTCTAGGACGTTAGAGAAAATAGGATTTTAATACCTACCGGTAAATCCTTTTCTCTTAGTCCGTAGAGGATGCTGGGCACCCGTCCCAGTGCGTACTGTGTCTGCAGTTATTAAATGGCCCTTAACTCCAGAACATTTATGTGGAGAAAACTTTCCTGACTTGACCATCTTCCTTGGATGTTTTCCCCCTGTGTGACTGCTCCCCAGCCTCGGAGGGTTGCATCCATGGTCCCTAGGATCCAGTCCTGGATCCCGAACCATCGCCCCTCTAGGAGGTGAGAACTGTGCAGCCACCAATGGAGTAAGATTCTGGTCTTGGAAGACAGGATTATCCTCCAGTGCATGTGTAGGTGGGATCCGGACCACTTGTCCAACAGGTCCCACTGGAACACTCTGGCATGGAACCTGCCAAACTGAATGGCCTCGTAGGCCGCAACCATCTTCCCCAGCAACAGAATGCATTGATGGATTAACACTCTTGCTGGTTTCAGAATTTGTTTGACCAGACTCTGGAACTCCATAGCCTTTCCACTGGAAGAAAGCCTCTTCTGTGTCCAGTATGACTCCCAGAAACAACAACCGCGTCATTGGGACCAACTGCGATTTTGGCAAGTTTAGGAGCCAACCATGTTGTTGAAGAACTGTCAGGGAGAGTAGATGTTTTGCACCAACTGGTCCCTGGATCTCGCCTTTATCAGGAGATCATCCAAGTACGGCATAATTGTGACTCCTTGCTTGTGAAGGAGAACCATCATTTCCACCATCACCCTGGTGAAAATCCTCGGAGCCGTGGACAGACCAAACGGCAACGTCTGAAATTGGTAATGACAATCCTGAATTGCAAACCTCAGGTAGCTTGATGCAGTGGCTAAACGGGAACATGTAATTAGGCAACCTTATGTCTACCAAAACCATGAAATCTCCTTCCTCCGGACTGGAGATCCCTACCCTGAGAGATTCCATCTTGAAATTGAATTTCTTTAGGTAGAAATTGAGGGATTTCAGATTTAAGATTGGTCTGACTGAGCCGTCCGGCTTCGGGAGCACGAAGAGGCTTGAATAAAAACCTTCTCCCTGCTGACTAAGGCCGATTTGAACAATCGGTGAGGGGGAACGTCTTGAAACCCCAGTTTGTACCCTTGTGACACTATTTGTAAAACCCACGAGTCCAGGTCCAAATTAATCCAGAACTGACTGAAGTGTTTTAGACGTGCCCCCACTGGTGTGGGCTCCTGCAAGAGAGCCCCAGCGTCATGCAGTGGATTTGGCAGAAGCAGAGGACGATCTCTGCTCCTGCGATCTTGAAGAGGCTACAGACCTCTTCTCCTTCCTCTAATGCAAAGAAAGGGGAATCTTAACTTCTTGCATATCTATTGGGACAAAATGACTGCGTTAGACAATGATGCGTCTTCATCCGTTGAGAGGGAACATAGGGCAAGAAGGTTGACTTACCTGCGGGAGCTGCCGAGATCAAATTAACTAGGCCGTTGCCAAACAAGGCTTCACCTTCATAGGGAAGAGACTCCCTTTCTTCTTGGAGTCAGCATCAGCATTCCCTTGGTGAATCCACACTGCCCTCCTATCCGAGACTGCCATGAAATTGGCCCGTGAACTCAAGAGTCCTATATCCCTTGCAGTCGTAAGTATGCTGCAGTGTCCTTGATATGATCCAACGTAAGGAGTATCCCATCTCTCCAAGATATCTATATCGGAAGACAAGGTATTCGACCAATTCTTGAATACTACTACTCACCCATGCGCATGTAATGGCAGGTCTAAGTAATGTACCCGTGGTTACATAACTAGAAATAATGTAGCTTCCTGCATACGATCCGCTGGATTTGTGACAGGGCCCCGTGCAGAACAGGGGGTGACTCCCACTTTATTCTGTCCGCAGCAGGAAATGAATAAACAATCGGAAACCTTTTGGGGATTTGAAACCATCTTGTCGAGCTGGCCCAGACTTTCTCAAACAGAGATGGAGGAACGTTACATCAGCTTTCATTATATATCTATATATACATACATATAGACCCCTTTGTCAGGAACAGCAGGGTCCTCAGTGATGTTAATATGTCCTTAATATCCACAATCATGTACTGAATGCTCCTTGCCAATATTGGATCTAATCAGGAAATATTATGGTCGACATAGGAATCAGTATCCGAGTCAGTATCAGTGTGTAGTAACATTTTTGCGGGCCTGAGGGAAAAGAAGCATAGCCATGAACATCACATCTATTCTCTACGTCTGTGTCTGGGACACAGATTTATCCAACCTCACTCTGATATTATTGAAACTTTCACCCAGTCAGTTATTGGTGGTGCCAACAGGGCCACCATCATATGTCTGCATTCCTAATATATTTTCCTCTTGGGAAAAACATTCAGCCACCGACATGTTGACACACATGTACCAAGTACCCACAGACACATCGGCTTATGGGGGATAGACCTACAGTAAATCTGTCAGAGGGACAGAGAGGATTTTTTAGCTCACAACCCAGCGCCAAAAGTACACAGTCTGGGAAATAATAAACTCTATAGTGATAGACTTGTAACGCTCTATAGATGTGCTGGTGAGGTGAGGAAGAAGCCCCGCCGCTGTAATGGCACGCTTCTGTCCCGCTCAGAAACAAATAATTAATTACGCTGGCGGGGTAAGGACAGTGCCCAGGCACTAATGTCCACTTTTGCCAGCCTTTTGTGAGGAATTTATGCTGCCCAGGGTGCCCCCCCCCACCCACCCACATGCCCTGCACCCTGCAGTGCCTGTGTTTGTGTGGAAGCATGGCGCACAGCATTCCGCTCGCTGCGTGGTACCTCAGAATGCCGTCACTGGAGAAGAAGTCTTCTGTTCTTCTGCTACTCGCCTGTCTTCTGACTTCTGGCTCTGTAAGGAGGTGATGGCAGGCTACGGGAGTGGGCATCTAGGCGTACCCAGCGATCAGCACCCTCAGGAGCTAATGGTGTCCTGTCAGCCAGAAGCAGAGCCATTGAACTCACTAGAAGTTGGTCATACTTCTCTCCCCTAAGTTCCACGAAGCAGGGAGACTGTTGCCAGCAGCCTCCCTGAAAATAAGAAAAACTAACATAAGTCTTTTCAGAGAAACTCAGTAGAGCTCCCCTGTAGTGCATCCAGTCTCACTGGGCACAATTCTAAAACTGGAGTCTGGAGGAGGGGCATAGAGGGAGGAGACAGTTCACACCCTTTGAAAGTCTTAAAGTGCCCATGTCTCCTGCGGATCCCGTCTATACCCCATGGTTCTTAATGTGATCCCAGCATCCTCTAGGACGTATGAGAAAACAAATAACGCACACACGAGGAGGAGAGAACAAAGGAAGCTATAAGGAGGGGAGGGGAGGGGGGGGGGTAAGGTAGTAAAGGGATATTGGATAAACTACAACCTTATACATATTCATTAATGTACCAGTAGTTAGAAGTAGAAGAGCTCTAACAGAAACCACAAAGCTTATCTAAAGCCACACCACGCTGGATATGCCCAATCTCATTTGATCTTTGAAGCAAAGCAGTATTGGACTTTGTTACTACCAAGCAGTCTCCCATCCATGTATTATCAGATTATTTAGGTGTTTTTAAACTACCAACACCCTTTTCTTGGTACTGTACATTTAATTTTTACACATATTCTTTTATGTACCAGAAGTTAGAAGTAGAAGAGCTCTAACAGAAACCACGAGGTCATCTACAGCCACAGCACACTGGATTTGCCCAATCTCTCCTGATCATGGAAGCTGAGCAGTGTTGGTCCTGGTTTTAGTACTTGGATTGGAGACCACCAGGAAATACCAGGAGCTGTGTGTATTTTTACAATACCAACACCGTTCTCTTGATGCATTCCATTTTGAAACATTGGGGCAGATCTATTAAGCCTGGTGAACTGATAAAGTGCAAGGTGATAAAGTACCAGCCAGTCAGCTCCTAACTGTCATTTTTCAAACCCAGCCTGTGACATGGCAATTAGGAGCTGATTGGCTGGTACTTTATCACCATGCAAATTATCATTTCACCAGGTTTAATAAATCAAAACAAAAGAAGTACAGATAGCGCTTGCAGATTTATTATTATAAATTTATTAATTAACTATTATCTCAATGATAATTCTTCACTAGTACTATTATAGTACCAAGGATATAGATTAATAAAAAAAAAAAATATCTTTCCCTTGCCTTGACAACAAATTTACATATATAAAAAAACTAAAACCACATTGACATCAATTAATAATATATAAGAAAATGCTCTGCTCCACAAATTGGTTTAGCTAGCCCTCTTAGTACAGAAAGAGATACAATAGTTTCAATGAGTCCCAGTGTTTCACTTAACTGCTACAACTGCAACAGCTGAGTCCAATGTCTGGTTACTTAGTTTCATTTAGTTTACTGCTGTTTCCTTTCTTTGGTGATGGTAATCTTAGGATAGATGTTATAACGTTAGATAATGTATGATATATGGAATAGGGCTTGCTTTCAATCATATATAGTACGTATAGTATTTAGCAGCTTTTTTGTCCACTTTAAATGACGCTGATCAGATTAACAGCAATTTCATCGTGAAGCAGTAGGATTAATGGATATAGTCACAGTTTTTATAAGACATGGCCATGTTAAGTTTTAATTACCACTCCGCCTCAGGTTTCCGTCTTTGTAACCCTCCCGGCTCTGGTGCTAATTTACCGTTCCAAACGAGCCTTATCCGGAGATACGTCTAAAGTCCTCCTGATGCTCGGCGTGAGTGGTAGATTAGGTTGTCACTGGCAGGTGCAAATACAGTAGGTGTTTCTCAGGTTTAATAAATCGTCCGCTTATTCATTTATGTACGAGTAGTTAGAAGTAGAAGAACTCTAACAGAAACCACTAAGCTCATCTACAGCCACACCACACTGTATATGCCCAATATCACCTGATCTTAGGCCTGGTTTGTTCTTGGATGTGAGACCACCTGGGAATACCAGGTGCTGTAGGTAGTTTTATACTACCAACACCGTTCTCTTGATGCATTCTATTTTGAAACTTATTCATTGATGTAGAAGTTAGAAACAGCAAAAATCATCTACAGCCGCATCACACTGGATATGTCCAATCCAGTGGCGTAACTAGAAATTTTTCTCCCCCAAGCCAAAAAATTCTTCGGCGCCCCCCCCCCCCCCCCCCTTCATGCTCCATAATTGGGAGCAAGAAAGGGATAAATATGCGCGCGCCTAAGGCGTGCGCGGCAAAAAAAGGGGCGTGGTTTTGTTGGAGTGGGCGTGATTTCGCATAAAGGGGCGTGGCATTGCAGGAAAAGACTACCTTATACCCCAGTTTTGCAACCTGCACGCCCATACGTTGGCCACCACAGGAAAGAAAAATAATCCTGATTCATGCCCCTTACATTATTTGTCATTTTTCCTCCTTATAGTAATGCCCAGTATACATTATGCCACATACTGCAATGGCCCTTAGACATTATGCCGCACACAATAATGCACGACACAATATGCACACACTGTAATGCCCCCGACACATTATGCCACACACCGTAATGTCTGTGACACATTATGCCACACACCGTAATGCCTGTGACACATTATGACAGGAATCGCAATGCCCGTTATACATTATGCTACACACTGCAATGCCCCTGATACATTATAGCACATACAATGTCTGTGACACATTATGACACACACCGCAATGTCCGTGATACATTATGCCACACACTGCAATGCCCGATACATTATAGCACATACAATGCCTGTGACACATTATGCCACACACTGCAATGACCTTGAGACATTATACCACAATGCCCGTGATATAGTATACCATACACCGTAATGCCTGTGACACATACCGCAATGCCCTGCCCGTTATACCCTATGCCACACATCGCAATGCCCGTTATGTATTATGCCACACTGCAATGACCCTGAGACATTATACCACATACCACAATGCCCGTGATATAGTATACCACACACCGTAATGCCTGACACATTATGACACACACCGCAATGTCCGTGATACATTATGCCACACACTGCAATGACCCTGAGACATTATACCACATATCACAATGCCCGCGATATAGTATACCATACACCGTAATGCCTGCGACACATTATGACACACACCGCAATGTCCGTGATACATTATGCCACACACCGTAATGCCCATTACACATTAAGTCTACAGTAAGGCTTCTAATTACTTTTCAATTACCTGCTCGTTGTCAGGGGTTTCATGCACTGGGTGTCATGCTCGTTTCCAGGGGTTTCATGCTCTTGGTTCCATGCACGGTGCCAGGGGTTTTCATGCTCAGGGTGTCATGCTCGTTGCCAGGGGTTTCATGCACTGGGTGTCATGCTCGTTGCCAGGTGTTTCATGCACTGGGTGTCATGCTCGTTGCCAGATGTTTCATGCACTGGGTGTCATGCTCGTTGCTAGGAGGTAGTCTTTGTTGCTAGGGCAGTGCTCCCAGTGCCACATATGTCCCCAGTGCCAGATATTCCCCCACGGTGCCAGGTACTTACATGCCCCAGTGCCAAATATAGTCGTCCCCCCCATGTGCCAGGTACACATGTGCCCCCAGTGCCAGATATTCCCCCCCAGTGCCATATATGCCCCCAGTGCCAGATATTCCCCCCAGTGCCATATTTGCCCCCCGTGCCATATATGCCCCCAGTGCCAGATACCCCCCCCCGTGCCATATATGCCCCCAGTGCCAGATATTCCCCCCCAGTGCCATATATGCCCCAGTGCCAGATATCCCCCCCAGTGCCAGATATGCCCCCAGTGCCAGATATTCCCCCCAGTGCCAGAAATGCCCCAGTGCCAGATATTCCTCCCCCCCCCGTGCCATATATGCCCCCAGTGCCAGATATTTACCCCCCCCCCCCGCCGTCGCTTTTTGGAGGGACACGGAGGGCACAGCTCGTCTCTCCTGTGTCCCTCCTGCTGCATCATCTCCGGCGGCCGCGGGTCTAATAGGGGGAAGTGCCGGTTCGTGAGCCAATTAGAGCTCACGGACGGCACTTCCCCCTATTAGACCCGCGGCCGCCGGAGATGATGCAGCAGGAGGGACACAGGGAGGCACGCTGTGTGCCCTCCGTGTCCCTCCAAAAAGCGGCGGAGGGAAGGAGACTGCAGACTGACATGCGGACGCTCGTCCGCATGTCAGTCTGCTGTAAATCAGTGGCGCCCCCGCAGCCCCTCGCCCCCAAGCCACCGCGAGGACTGCGGGGGCAGTAGTTACGCCACTGGTCCAATCTCATCTGATGATGGAAGCTAAGCAGTGTTGTGCCTGGTTTGTTTTTGGATTTCAAGTCCTGCCTTCTGGTTTGGCCACGGCACCTCGGATATTCACCAAGGTCATGGCCGTGATGACGACCCTTCACCATCAGAGAATCAGGATCCTGACAAATCTGGACGACTTGCTGATCCTGGTGAACTCCCAAGAGGTTCTCCACAGTTATCTGGAACTGGCGGTCCAATTCCTAAAAGTCCACGGGTGGCTATTCAACTGAAAAAAGTCCTCGCTGGTCCCTGCTCGGAACATTGTGCACCTAGGGGCACTGCTGGACACACACAGCCAACAATTGTTTCTGTCTCCAGAGAAAGTCCTGAAAATTCAGGACAGTATCGTCCTCTCTCGCCCAAGAGTGTTGATACACACGGCGATGCAAGTACTAGACCTCATGGTGTCGGCTTTCGATATGGTAGAGTACGCTCAATTTCATTACCGCCCTCTGCAGAGGTTAATCCTCTCCAAGTGCCTGCCTGCCTCATCGGATGATGTCTCAAATGATCTCCTTGACTCCGGAGGTTCGTCTGACACTGAGCTGGTGGCTACAGGACCAACAGTTGAGCAGGGGCCATCCCTTCTGGATCTCCAACTGTGTCCTCTTGACAATGGATGCCAGTCTTTTGGGCTGGGCCATGGTGTTGGAGCAACACTTTCTCCAGGGTCGGTGGACCAGGGAGGAATCTCTCCTCCTGATATACATTCTGGAATTGCAGGCAGTGTTCAATTAATTGACACTGGCCCTGCCTCTAGTACAGAACAGGCCTGTTCAAGTACAATCTGACAACGCCACCACGGTAGTGTACACAAATCATCAAGGCGGCACTCGAAACTGCATGGCAAAGCTGGAAGTATCAAAAATCCTCCGTTGGGTAGAAAGTCATCTGACAGCAATATCGGCAGTGTTCATTCCAGGAGTCCTCAACTAGGAAGCGGATTTCCTCAGTCGTCAGGACGTTCACGCTGGAGAGTGGAGAGGCCGCAGCAGAAATGTCTGCACTGGTGTCAGTAGGTGACTGAGGCAGGGATGACTGGGAGATAGTGGGTGACTGAAGCATGTATGAGTGGGAGATAGTGGGTGACTGAGGCCGGGGTGACTGGGAGATAGTGGGTGACAGGGAGATAGTGGGTTACTGAGGGAGGGGTGATAGGAAGGGGTTGGGTAAGTATGGGAAGAAAGTGGGTGACAGGTATAATAAATGACTAAGGCAGGGGTGATAGGGAGATAGTGGATGACTGTGGCAGGGGTGACAGGGACAGTAAGAGACTGAGGCAGGGGTGACAGGGATAGTGGCTGACTGAGGCAGGGGTGACTGGGAGATAGTGGGTGACTGAGGCAGGGTTGACAGGGATAGTGGGTGACTGAAGCAGGGGTGATAGGGTGACAGTGGGTGACTAAAGCAGGGGTGACTGGTATAGTGGGTGACTGAGGCAGGGATCGCAGATATAGTGGTTGACTGAGGCAGCGGTGACTGGGAGATAGTGGGTAACTGAGGCAGGGGTGACAGGGAAAGTGTGTGACTCAGGCAGGGGTGATAGGGAGATAGTGGGCTGCATATCTCTGCCTCACTGCAGCAGCACATTCCTGCTTCAATGACAGCAGCACATCCCTACCTCACTTATAGCAGCACATCCCTGCCTCGCTGACAGCAGCACATCCCTGCCTCGCTGACAGCAGCACATCCCTGCCTCGCTGACAGCAGCACATCCCTGCTTCGCTGACAGCAGCACATCCCTGCTTCGCTGACAGCAGCACATCCCTGCTTCGCTGACAGCAGCACATCCCTGCCTCGCTGACAGCAGCACATCCCTGTCTCGCTGACAGCAGCACAGCACTGCTTCGCTGACAGCAGCACATCACTGCTTCACTACCAGCAGCACATCCCTGCCTCACTGGCAGCAGCACATCCCTGCCTTACTGACAGCTGTATATAGGGCCTAATTCAGACCTGATCCCTGCTGTGCATATTCACACAACAGGAGATCAGGTCTGAAGTGCGTGTGTGCTGGTGCCGCAGTGCACCGGCACATGCCAGAGATGCGATCAGCATCTCTGCCCAGTGAGCGCCTCTGCCTGATTGACAGGCAGAGGCGGTCACTGGGCAGGAGGAGTCGGGCCAGCGGCGTTGTGCCGCCATTTTGGGGGCACAGTCAGGACAACGCAGACATGACCGGACCGTATGGGGGCGGGCCGTGACGGCTGCGTGACCCGGACAGCAACGGGCCTTATTTACTAAAATCTCAGATAAATTTTATGGCATTTATGTGCAGTCTAGTTTGCACAGTTGATAGAGTGTTGATCTTGCACTATCAATGTAAGCCTCACATAGGTTTGATACACATGTAAGTTTGTTTTTATTTTACTACATTGTGGTTTGTGGCTCTATACCATGTAATGCATGTCTTTTAACAGTAGTCAAGTCTTCCAATGTGCTTGTTAGTGAAACCCAATAGATAGCTTTATTTTATTTTGTTTCTTCAAATATTGAATGCATATGTCTTATAACTTTTTTTTTTTTTTCAATATACAGGTTGAGTATCTGTATATACATTTTTATTATAAGATTTTCAATGACACAAGTACATCCAAGTTGCAGATTATGGATTGTGAAGGACAAATCAACCATATAAACAATTTAAGCAATTTAAATTGCATGCAGGTAGTAGAATATCAAACTCCTTGGATGAGAGTTGGTCGTAATAAACTAGGATAGAAAAGAATAAAGTAGAAAATAAGATTTTAAACCTACCGGTAAATCTTTTTCTCGTAGTCCGTAGAGGATGCTGGGGACTCCGTAAGGACCATGGGGATAGACGGGCTCCACAGGAGACATGGGCACTTTAAGAAAGACTTTAGTTCTGGGTGTGCACTGGCTCCTCCCTCTATGCCACAGTTAGAGAAACTGTGCCCAGAGGAGACGGACAGTATGAGGAAAGGATTTTGTTAATCCAGGGCAAGATTCATACCAGCCACACCAATCACACCGTATAACTTGTGATAAACTACCCAGTTATCAGTATGAAAAAACAACATAGCATCAGTGCAGGACCGATGCAACTATAACATAACCCTTATTGAAGCAATAACTATATACAAGTATTGCAGAAGTAGTCCGCACTTGGGACGGGCGCCCAGCATCCTCTACGGACTACGAGAAAAAGATTTACCAGTAGGTTTAAAATCTTATTTTCTCTAACGTCCTAGAGGATGCTGGGGACTCCGTGAGGACCATGGGGATTATACCAATGCTCCAAAACGGGCGGGAGAGTGCGGATGACTCTGCAGCACCGATTGAGCAAACATGAGTTCCTCCTCAGCCAGGGTATCAAACTTATAGTATTTTGCAAAGGTGTGTGAACCCGACCAAGTAGCAGCTTGACACAGCTGTAGTGCCGAGACCCCTCGGGCAGCCGCCCAAGAAGAGCCCACTTTCCTCGTGGAATGGGCCTTGACCGATTTCAGTAACTGCAATCCAGCCATAGAATGCGCTTGCTGAATCGTGTTACAAATCCGGCGAGCAATAGCCTGCTTTGAAGCAGGGGCACCAATCTTGTTGGTTGCATACAGGACAAACAGCGCTTCAGTTTTCCTGACTCTAGCCGTCCTGGCCACGTAAATTTTCAAAGCCCTAACCACATCAAGTAACTCGGAATCCTCCAAGTCACGCGTAGCCACAGGCACCACAATAGGTTGGTTCATATGAAAAGATGAGACCACTTTTGGTAGGAATTGAGGACGGGTCTGCAATTCCGCTCTATCCACATGGAATACCAAATATGGGCTTTTATGTGACAAAGCCGCTAATTCCGACACTCGCCTAGCCGAAGCCAAGGCTAATAACATGACCACCTTCCATGTGAGATATTTTAACTCCACTGTTTTAAGTGGTTCAAACCAGTGTAATTTTAGAAAACTTAACACCACGTTAAGGTCCTAAGGTGCCACCGGAGGCACAAAAGGAGGCTGAATATGCAGCACTCCTTTTACAAAAGTCTGAACTTCTGGAAGAGAAGCCAATTCTTTTTGAAAGAAAATGGATAAGGCCGAAATCTGGACCTTAATAGAGCCTAATTTTAGGCCCAAATTCACTCCAGTTTGTAGGAAGTGAAGGAAACGGCCCAGATGGAATTCTTCCGTAGGAGCATTCCTGGCCTCACACCAAGAAACATAATTTCGCCATATACGGTGTAATGTTTTAACGTTACATCCTTCCTAGCCTTTATCAGCGTAGGGATGACCTCAACCGGAATGCTAGGATCCGGCATTCAACCGCCATGCCGTCAAACGCAGCCGCGGTAAGTCTTGGAACAGACAGGGCCCCTGATGCAACAGGTCCTGTCTTAGAGGGAGAGGCCACAGATCTTCTGTGAGCATTTCCTGCAGATCCGGATACCAGGTCCTCCGTGGCCAATCTGGAACAATGAGGATTGTTCTCACTCCTCTTTGTCTTATTATCCTCAACACCTTGGGTATGAGAGGAAGAGGAGGAAATACATAGACCGACCGGAACACCCACGGTGTCACTAGGGCGTCTACAGCTACTGCCTGAGGGTCTCTTGACCTTGCGCAATACCTCTGTAGCTTTTTGTTGAGCCGGGACGGCATCATGTCTATCTGTGGCAGTTCCCACCGACTTGTAATCTGTGCAAAGACTTCCTGATGAAGTCCCCACTCTCCCGGATGTAGGTCGTGTCTGCTGAGGATGTCTGCTTCCCAGTTGTCCACTCCCGGAATGAACACTGCTGACAGTGCGCTTGCGTGATTCTCCACCCAGCGAAGAATTCTGGTGGCTTGTGCCATCGCCACTCTGCTTCTTGTGCCGCCTTGGCGGTTTACATGAGCCACTGCGGTGACGTTGTCTGACTGGATCAGAACCGGTTGGTCGCAAAGTAAGGTCTCCGCTTGACGTAGGGCATTGTATATGGCCCTTAGTTCCAGGATGTTGATGTGAAGACAAGTCTCTTGACTTGACCAAAGACCTTGGAAATTTCTTCCCTGTGTGACTGCTCCCCAACCTTGGAGGCTTGCGTCTGTGGTCACCAGGATCCAGCCCTGAATGCTGAATCTGCGTCCCT
>NW_026969634.1:0-33138 GCF_028390025.1 Pseudophryne corroboree
TCCGGGGCTTAGGGAATTTCTCATATGCCACAAAACGGTTGAAGCTCCTGTTCAAAAATGATGCTCCGAAATCAACTTCTATCATCTTAGTGATACATTTTGGGATAGTACCTAAAGTTTAAAGCAGAAATTGGGGCACTTTTGAAATTTTCATTTTTGACCAAAATTGATAGGTCCGGGGCTTAGGGAATTTCTCATATGCCACAAAACGGTTGAAGCTCCTGTTCAAAAATGATGTTCCGAAATCAACTTCTGTCACCTCAGTGATACATTTTGGGACAGTACCTAAAGTTTAAAGCAGAAATTGGGGCACTTTTGAAATTTTCATTTTTGACCAAAATCAACAGGTCCGGGGCTTAGGGAATTTCTCATATGCCACAAAACAGTTCAAGCTCCTGTTCAAAAATGATGTTCCGAAATCAAGTTCTGTCACCTTAGCGATACATTTTGGGATAGTACCTAAAGTTTAAAGCAGAAATTGGGGCACTTTTGAAATTTTCACTTTTGACCAAAATCGACAGGTTCGGGGCTTAGGGAATTTCTCATATGCCACAAAACGGTTGAAGCTCCTGTCAAAAATGATGCTCCGAAATCAACTTCTGTCACCTTAGTGATACATTTTGGGATAGTATCTAAAGTTTAAAGCAGAAATTGGGGCACTTTTGAAATTTTAATTTTTGACCAAAATCGACAGGTCCGGGGCTTAGGGAATTTCTCATATGCCACAAAACGGTTGAAGCTCCTGTTCAAAAATGATGTTCCGAAATCAACTTCTGTCACCTCAGTGATACATTTTGGGACAGTACCTAAAGTTTAAAGCAGAAATTGGGGCACTTTTGAAATTTTCATTTTTGACCAAAATCAACAGGTCCGGGGCTTAGGGAATTTCTCATATGCCACAAAACAGTTCAAGCTCCTGTTCAAAAATGATGTTCCGAAATCAAGTTCTGTCACCTTAGCGATACATTTTGGGATAGTACCTAAAGTTTAAAGCAGAAATTGGGGCACTTTTGAAATTTTCACTTTTGACCAAAATCGACAGGTTCGGGGCTTAGGGAATTTCTCATATGCCACAAAACGGTTCAAGCTCCTGTTCAAAAATGATGTTCCGAAATCAACTTCTGTCACCTCAGTGATACATTTTGGGATAGTACCTAAAGTTTAAAGCAGAAATTGGGGCACTTTTGAAATTTAAATTTTTGACCAAAATCGACAGGTCCGGGGCTTAGGGAATTTCTCATATGCCACAAAACGGTTGAAGCTCCTGTTCAAAAATGATTTTCTGAAATCAACTTCTGTCACCTCAGTGATACATTTTGGGATAGTACCTAAAGTTTAAAGCAGAAATTGGGGCACTTTTGAAATTTTCATTTTTGACCAAAATCAACAGGTCCGGGGCTTAGGGAATTTCTCATATGCCACAAAACGGTTCAAGCTCCTGTTCAAAAATGATGTTCCGAAATCAAGTTCTGTCACCTTAGTGATACATTTTGGGATAGTACCTAAAGTTTAAAGCAGAAATTGGGGCACTTTTGAAATTTTCACTTTTGACCAAAATCGACAGGTTCGGGGCTTAGGGAATTTCTCATATGCCACAAAATGGTTGAAGCTCCTGTTCAAAAATGATGCTCCGAAATCAACTTCTGTCACCTCAGTGATACATTTTGGGATAGTACCTAAAGTTTAAAGCAGAAATTGGGGCACTTTGGAAATTTTCATTTTTGACCAAAATCGACAGGTCCGGGGCTTAGGGAATTTCTCATATGCCACAAAACGGTTGAAGCTCCTGTTCAAAAATGATGTTCCGAAATCAACTTCTGTCACCTCAGTGATACATTTTGGGATAGTACCTAAAGTTTAAAGCAGAAATTGGGGCACTTTTGAAATTTTCATTTTTGTCCAAAATCGACAGGTCCGGGGCTTAGGGAATTTCTCATATGCCACAAAACGGTTGAAGCTCCTGTTCAAAAATGATGCTCCGAAATCAACTTCTATCATCTTAGTGATACATTTTGGGATAGTACCTAAAGTTTAAAGCAGAAATTGGGGCACTTTTGAAATTTTCATTTTTGACCAAAATTGATAGGTCCGGGGCTTAGGGAATTTCTCATATGCCACAAAACGGTTGAAGCTCCTGTTCAAAAATGATGCTCCGAAATCAACTTCTGTCACCTTAGTGATACATTTTGGGATAGTACCTAAAGTTTAAAGCAGAAATTGGGGCACTTTTGAAATTTTAATTTTTGACCAAAATCGACAGGTCCGGGGCTTAGGGAATTTCTCATATGCCACAAAACGGTTGAAGCTCCTGTTCAAAAATGATGCTCCGAAATCAACTTCTGTCACCTCAGTGATACATTTTGGGATAGTACCTAAAGTTTAAAGCAGAAATTGGGGCACTTTTGAAATTTTTATTTTTGACCAAAATCGACAGGACCGGGGCTTAGGGAATTTCTCATATGCCACAAAACGGTTGAAGCTCCTGTTCAAAAATGATGTTCCGAAATCAACTTCTGTCACCTCAGTGATACATTTTGGGATAGTACCTAAAGTTTAAAGCAGAAATTGGGGCACTTTGGAAATTTTCATTTTTGACCAAAATCGACAGGTCCGGGGCTTAGGGAATTTCTCATATGCCACAAAACGGTTGAAGCTCCTGTTCAAAAATGATGTTCCGAAATCAACTTCTGTCACCTCAGTGATACATTTTGGGATAGTACCTAAAGTTTAAAGCAGAAATTGGGGCACTTTTGAAATTTTCATTTTTGACCAAAATCGACAGGTCCGGGGCTTAGGGAATTTCTCATATGCCACAAAACGGTTGAAGCTCCTGTTCAAAAATGATGCTCCGAAATCAACTTCTGTCACCTTAGTGATACATTTTGGGATAGTACCTAAAGTTTAAAGCAGAAATTGGGGCACTTTTGAAATTTTCATTTTTGACCAAAATCGACAGGTCCGGGGCTTAGGGAATTTCTCATATGCCACAAAACGGTTGAAGCTCCTGTTCAAAAATGATGCTCCGAAATCAACTTCTGTCACCTCAGTGATACATTTTGGGATAGTACCTAAAGTTTAAAGCAGAAATTGGGGCACTTTTGAAATTTTTATTTTTGACCAAAATCGACAGGACCGGGGCTTAGGGAATTTCTCATATGCCACAAAACGGTTGAAGCTCCTGTTCAAAAATGATGCTCCAAAATCAACTTCTGTCACCTTAGTGATACATTTTGGGATAGTACCTAAAGTTTAAAGCAGAAATTGGGGCACTTTTGAAATTTTCATTTTTGACCAAAATCGACAGGTCCGGGGCTTAGGGAATTTCTCATATGCCACAAAACGGTTGAAGCTCCTGTTTAAAAATGATGTTCCGAAATCAACTTCTGTCACCTCAGTGATACATTTTGGGATAGTACCTAAAGTTTAAAGCAGAAATTGGGGCACTTTGGAAATTTTCATTTTTGACCAAAATCGACAGGTCCGGGGCTTAGGGAATTTCTCATATGCCACAAAACGGTTGAAGCTCCTGTTCAAAAATGATGCTCCGAAATCAACTTCTGTCACCTCAGTGATACATTTTGGGATAGTACCTAAAGTTTAAAGCAGAAATTGGGGCACTTTTGAAATTTTCATTTTTGACCAAAATCGACAGGTCCGGGGCTTAGGGAATTTCTCATATGCCACAAAACGGTTGAAGCTCCTGTTCAAAAATGATGTTCCGAAATCAACTTCTGTCACCTCAGTGATACATTTTGGGATAGTACCTAAAGTTTAAAGCAGAAATTGGGGCACTTTTGAAATTTTCATTTTTGACCAAAATCGACAGGTCCGGGGCTTAGGGAATTTCTCATATGCCACAAAACGGTTGAAGCTCCTGTTCAAAAATGATGCTCCGAAATCAACTTCTATCATCTTAGTGATACATTTTGGGATAGTACCTAAAGTTTAAAGCAGAAATTGGGGCACTTTTGACATTTTCATTTTTGACCAAAATCGACAGGTCCGGGGCTTAGGGAATGTCTCATATGCCACAAAACGGTTGAAGCTCCTGTTCAAAAATGATGCTCCGAAATCAACTTCTGTCACCTCAGTGATACATTTTGGGATAGTACCTAAAGTTTAAAGCAGAAATTGGGGCACTTTTGAAATTTTCATTTTTGACCAAAATCGACAGGTCCGGGGCTTAGGGAATTTCTCATATGCCACAAAACGGTTGAAGCTCCTGTTCAAAAATGATGTTCCGAAATCAACTTCTGTCACCTCAGTGATACATTTTGGGATAGTACCTAAAGTTTAAAGCAGAAATTGGGGCACTTTTGAAATTTTCATTTTTGACCAAAATCGACAGGTCCGGGGCTTAGGGAATTTCTCATATGCCACAAAACGGTTGAAGCTCCTGTTCAAAAATGATGCTCCGAAATCAACTTCTATCATCTTAGTGATACATTTTGGGATAGTACCTAAAGTTTAAAGCAGAAATTGGGGCACTTTTGACATTTTCATTTTTGACCAAAATCGACAGGTCCGGGGCTTAGGGAATTTCTCATATGCCACAAAACGGTTGAAGCTCCTGTTCAAAAATGATGTTCCGAAATCAACTTCTGTCACCTCAGTGATACATTTTGGGATAGTACCTAAAGTTTAAAGCAGAAATTGGGGCACTTTTGAAATTTTCATTTTTGACCAAAATCGACAGGTCTGGGGCTTAGGGAATTTCTCATATGCCACAAAACGGTTGAAGCTCCTGTTCAAAAATGATGCTCCGAAATCAACTTCTATCATCTTAGTGATACATTTTGGGATAGTACCTAAAGTTTAAAGCAGAAATTGGGGCACTTTTGAAATTTTCATTTTTGACCAAAATCGACAGGTCCGGGGCTTAGGGAATTTCTCATATGCCACAAATCGGTTGAAGCTCCTGTTCAAAAATGATGCTCCGAAATCAACTTCTGTCACCTTAGTGATACATTTTGGGATAGTACCTAAAATTTAAATCAGAAATTGAGGCACTTTTGACATTTTCATTTTTGAACAAAATCGACAGGTCCGGGGCTTAGGGAATTTCTCATATGCCACAAAACGGTTGAAGCTCCTGTCAAAAATGATGCTCCGAAATCAACTTCTGTCACCTTAGTGATACATTTTGGGATAGTATCTAAAGTTTAAAGCAGAAATTGGGGCACTTTTGAAATTTTAATTTTTGACCAAAATCGACAGGTCCGGGGCTTAGGGAATTTCTCATATGCCACAAAACGGTTGAAGCTCCTGTTCAAAAATGATGTTCCGAAATCAACTTCTGTCACCTCAGTGATACATTTTGGGACAGTACCTAAAGTTTAAAGCAGAAATTGGGGCACTTTTGAAATTTTCATTTTTGACCAAAATCAACAGGTCCGGGGCTTAGGGAATTTCTCATATGCCACAAAACAGTTCAAGCTCCTGTTCAAAAATGATGTTCCGAAATCAAGTTCTGTCACCTTAGCGATACATTTTGGGATAGTACCTAAAGTTTAAAGCAGAAATTGGGGCACTTTTGAAATTTTCACTTTTGACCAAAATCGACAGGTTCGGGGCTTAGGGAATTTCTCATATGCCACAAAACGGTTCAAGCTCCTGTTCAAAAATGATGTTCCGAAATCAACTTCTGTCACCTCAGTGATACATTTTGGGATAGTACCTAAAGTTTAAAGCAGAAATTGGGGCACTTTTGAAATTTAAATTTTTGACCAAAATCGACAGGTCCGGGGCTTAGGGAATTTCTCATATGCCACAAAACGGTTGAAGCTCCTGTTCAAAAATGATTTTCTGAAATCAACTTCTGTCACCTCAGTGATACATTTTGGGATAGTACCTAAAGTTTAAAGCAGAAATTGGGGCACTTTTGAAATTTTCATTTTTGACCAAAATCAACAGGTCCGGGGCTTAGGGAATTTCTCATATGCCACAAAACGGTTCAAGCTCCTGTTCAAAAATGATGTTCCGAAATCAAGTTCTGTCACCTTAGTGATACATTTTGGGATAGTACCTAAAGTTTAAAGCAGAAATTGGGGCACTTTTGAAATTTTCACTTTTGACCAAAATCGACAGGTTCGGGGCTTAGGGAATTTCTCATATGCCACAAAATGGTTGAAGCTCCTGTTCAAAAATGATGCTCCGAAATCAACTTCTGTCACCTCAGTGATACATTTTGGGATAGTACCTAAAGTTTAAAGCAGAAATTGGGGCACTTTGGAAATTTTCATTTTTGACCAAAATCGACAGGTCCGGGGCTTAGGGAATTTCTCATATGCCACAAAACGGTTGAAGCTCCTGTTCAAAAATGATGTTCCGAAATCAACTTCTGTCACCTCAGTGATACATTTTGGGATAGTACCTAAAGTTTAAAGCAGAAATTGGGGCACTTTTGAAATTTTCATTTTTGTCCAAAATCGACAGGTCCGGGGCTTAGGGAATTTCTCATATGCCACAAAACGGTTGAAGCTCCTGTTCAAAAATGATGCTCCGAAATCAACTTCTATCATCTTAGTGATACATTTTGGGATAGTACCTAAAGTTTAAAGCAGAAATTGGGGCACTTTTGAAATTTTCATTTTTGACCAAAATTGATAGGTCCGGGGCTTAGGGAATTTCTCATATGCCACAAAACGGTTGAAGCTCCTGTTCAAAAATGATGCTCCGAAATCAACTTCTGTCACCTTAGTGATACATTTTGGGATAGTACCTAAAGTTTAAAGCAGAAATTGGGGCACTTTTGAAATTTTAATTTTTGACCAAAATCGACAGGTCCGGGGCTTAGGGAATTTCTCATATGCCACAAAACGGTTGAAGCTCCTGTTCAAAAATGATGTTCCGAAATCAACTTCTGTCACCTCAGTGATACATTTTGGGATAGTACCTAAAGTTTAAAGCAGAAATTGGGGCACTTTTGAAATTTTTATTTTTGACCAAAATCGACAGGACCGGGGCTTAGGGAATTTCTCATATGCCACAAAACGGTTGAAGCTCCTGTTCAAAAATGATGTTCCGAAATCAACTTCTGTCACCTCAGTGATACATTTTGGGATAGTACCTAAAGTTTAAAGCAGAAATTGGGGCACTTTGGAAATTTTCATTTTTGACCAAAATCGACAGGTCCGGGGCTTAGGGAATTTCTCATATGCCACAAAACGGTTGAAGCTCCTGTTCAAAAATGATGTTCCGAAATCAACTTCTGTCACCTCAGTGATACATTTTGGGATAGTACCTAAAGTTTAAAGCAGAAATTGGGGCACTTTTGAAATTTTCATTTTTGACCAAAATCGACAGGTCCGGGGCTTAGGGAATTTCTCATATGCCACAAAACGGTTGAAGCTCCTGTTCAAAAATGATGCTCCGAAATCAACTTCTGTCACCTTAGTGATACATTTTGGGATAGTACCTAAAGTTTAAAGCAGAAATTGGGGCACTTTTGAAATTTTCATTTTTGACCAAAATCGACAGGTCCGGGGCTTAGGGAATTTCTCATATGCCACAAAACGGTTGAAGCTCCTGTTCAAAAATGATGCTCCGAAATCAACTTCTGTCACCTCAGTGATACATTTTGGGATAGTACCTAAAGTTTAAAGCAGAAATTGGGGCACTTTTGAAATTTTTATTTTTGACCAAAATCGACAGGACCGGGGCTTAGGGAATTTCTCATATGCCACAAAACGGTTGAAGCTCCTGTTCAAAAATGATGCTCCAAAATCAACTTCTGTCACCTTAGTGATACATTTTGGGATAGTACCTAAAGTTTAAAGCAGAAATTGGGGCACTTTTGAAATTTTCATTTTTGACCAAAATCGACAGGTCCGGGGCTTAGGGAATTTCTCATATGCCACAAAACGGTTGAAGCTCCTGTTTAAAAATGATGTTCCGAAATCAACTTCTGTCACCTCAGTGATACATTTTGGGATAGTACCTAAAGTTTAAAGCAGAAATTGGGGCACTTTGGAAATTTTCATTTTTGACCAAAATCGACAGGTCCGGGGCTTAGGGAATTTCTCATATGCCACAAAACGGTTGAAGCTCCTGTTCAAAAATGATGCTCCGAAATCAACTTCTGTCACCTTAGTGATACATTTTGGGATAGTACCTAAAGTTTAAAGCAGAAATTGGGGCACTTTTGAAATTTTCATTTTTGACCAAAATCGACAGGTCCGGGGCTTAGGGAATTTCTCATATGCCACAAAACGGTTGAAGCTCCTGTTCAAAAATGATGTTCCGAAATCAACTTCTGTCACCTCAGTGATACATTTTGGGATAGTACCTAAAGTTTAAAGCAGAAATTGGGGCACTTTTGAAATTTTCATTTTTGACCAAAATCGACAGGTCCGGGGCTTAGGGAATTTCTCATATGCCACAAAACGGTTGAAGCTCCTGTTCAAAAATGATGCTCCGAAATCAACTTCTATCATCTTAGTGATACATTTTGGGATAGTACCTAAAGTTTAAAGCAGAAATTGGGGCACTTTTGACATTTTCATTTTTGACCAAAATCGACAGGTCCGGGGCTTAGGGAATGTCTCATATGCCACAAAACGGTTGAAGCTCCTGTTCAAAAATGATGCTCCGAAATCAACTTCTGTCACCTCAGTGATACATTTTGGGATAGTACCTAAAGTTTAAAGCAGAAATTGGGGCACTTTTGAAATTTTTATTTTTGACCAAAATCGACAGGACCGGGGCTTAGGGAATTTCTCATATGCCACAAAACGGTTGAAGCTCCTGTTCAAAAATGATGCTCCAAAATCAACTTCTGTCACCTTAGTGATACATTTTGGGATAGTACCTAAAGTTTAAAGCAGAAATTGGGGCACTTTTGAAATTTTCATTTTTGACCAAAATCGACAGGTCCGGGGCTTAGGGAATTTCTCATATGCCACAAAACGGTTGAAGCTCCTGTTTAAAAATGATGTTCCGAAATCAACTTCTGTCACCTCAGTGATACATTTTGGGATAGTACCTAAAGTTTAAAGCAGAAATTGGGGCACTTTGGAAATTTTCATTTTTGACCAAAATCGACAGGTCCGGGGCTTAGGGAATTTCTCATATGCCACAAAACGGTTGAAGCTCCTGTTCAAAAATGATGCTCCGAAATCAACTTCTGTCACCTTAGTGATACATTTTGGGATAGTACCTAAAGTTTAAAGCAGAAATTGGGGCACTTTTGAAATTTTCATTTTTGACCAAAATCGACAGGTCCGGGGCTTAGGGAATTTCTCATATGCCACAAAACGGTTGAAGCTCCTGTTCAAAAATGATGTTCCGAAATCAACTTCTGTCACCTCAGTGATACATTTTGGGATAGTACCTAAAGTTTAAAGCAGAAATTGGGGCACTTTTGAAATTTTCATTTTTGACCAAAATCGACAGGTCCGGGGCTTAGGGAATTTCTCATATGCCACAAAACGGTTGAAGCTCCTGTTCAAAAATGATGCTCCGAAATCAACTTCTATCATCTTAGTGATACATTTTGGGATAGTACCTAAAGTTTAAAGCAGAAATTGGGGCACTTTTGAAATTTTCATTTTTGACCAAAATCGACAGGTCCGGGGCTTAGGGAATTTCTCATATGCCACAAAACGGTTGAAGCTCCTGTTCAAAAATGATGCTCCGAAATCAACTTCTGTCACCTTAGTGATACATTTTGGGATAGTACCTAAAATTTAAATCAGAAATTGAGGCACTTTTGACATTTTCATTTTTGAACAAAATCGACAGGTCCGGGGCTTAGGGAATTTCTCATATGCCACAAAACGGTTGAAGCTCCTGTCAAAAATGATGCTCCGAAATCAACTTCTGTCACCTTAGTGATACATTTTGGGATAGTATCTAAAGTTTAAAGCAGAAATTGGGGCACTTTTGAAATTTTCATTTTTGACCAAAATCGACAGGTCCGGGGCTTAGGGAATTTCTCATATGCCACAAAACGGTTGAAGCTCCTGTTCAAAAATGATGTTCCGAAATCAACTTCTGTCACCTCAGTGATACATTTTGAGATAGTACCTAAAGTTTAAAGCAGAAATTGGGGCACTTTGGAAATTTTCATTTTTGACCAAAATCGACAGGTCCGGGGCTTAGGGAATTTCTCATATGCCACAAAACGGTTGAAGCTCCTGTTCAAAAATGATGTTCCGAAATCAACTTCTGTCACCTCAGTGATACATTTTGGGATAGTACCTAAAGTTTAAAGCAGAAATTGGGGCACTTTGGAAATTTTCATTTTTGACCAAAATCGACAGGTCCGGGGCTTAGGGAATTTCTCATATGCCACAAAACGGTTGAAGCTCCTGTTCAAAAATGATGCTCCGAAATCAACTTCTGTCACCTTAGTGATACATTTTGGGATAGTACCTAAAGTTTAAAGCAGAAATTGGGGCACTTTTGAAATTTTAATTTTTGACCAAAATCGACAGGACCGGGGCTTAGGGAATTTCTCATATGCCACAAAACGGTTGAAGCTCCTGTTCAAAAATGATGTTCCGAAATCAACTTCTGTCACCTCAGTGATACATTTTGGGATAGTACCTAAAGTTTAAAGCAGAAATTGGGGCACTTTTGAAATTTTCATTTTTGACCAAAATCGACAGGTCCGGGGCTTAGGGAATTTCTCATATGCCACAAAACGGTTGAAGCTCCTGTTCAAAAATGATGCTCCGAAATCAACTTCTATCATCTTAGTGATACATTTTGGGATAGTACCTAAAGTTTAAAGCAGAAATTGGGGCACTTTTGAAATTTTCATTTTTGACCAAAATTGACAGGTCCGGGGCTTAGGGAATTTCTCATATGCCACAAAACGGTTGAAGCTCCTGTTCAAAAATGATGCTCCGAAATCAACTTCTGTCACCTTAGTGATACATTTTGGGATAGTACCTAAAGTTTAAAGCAGAAATTGGGGCACTTTTGAAATTTTAATTTTTGACCACAATCGACAGGTCCGGGGCTTAGGGAATTTCTCATATGCCACAAAACGGTTGAAGCTCCTGTTCAAAAATGATGCTCCGAAATCAACTTCTGTCACCTCAGTGATACATTTTGGGATAGTACCTAAAGTTTAAAGCAGAAATTGGGGCACTTTTGAAATTTTTATTTTTGACCAAAATCGACAGGACCGGGGCTTAGGGAATTTCTCATATGCCACAAAACGGTTGAAGCTCCTGTTCAAAAATGATGCTCCAAAATCAACTTCTGTCACCTTAGTGATACATTTTGGGATAGTACCTAAAGTTTAAAGCAGAAATTGGGGCACTTTTGAAATTTTCATTTTTGACCAAAATCGACAGGTCCGGGGCTTAGGGAATTTCTCATATGCCACAAAACGGTTGAAGCTCCTGTTCAAAAATGATGTTCCGAAATCAACTTCTGTCACCTCAGTGATACATTTTGGGATAGTACCTAAAGTTTAAAGCAGAAATTGGGGCACTTTGGAAATTTTCATTTTTGACCAAAATCGACAGGTCCGGGGCTTAGGGAATTTCTCATATGCCACAAAACGGTTGAAGCTCCTGTTCAAAAATGATGTTCCGAAATCAACTTCTGTCACCTCAGTGATACATTTTGGGATAGTACCTAAAGTTTAAAGCAGAAATTGGGGCACTTTTGAAATTTTCATTTTTGACCAAAATCGACAGGTCTGGGGCTTAGGGAATTTCTCATATGCCACAAAACGGTTGAAGCTCCTGTTCAAAAATGATGCTCCGAAATCAACTTCTATCATCTTAGTGA
Organism: Pseudophryne corroboree; assembly: GCF_028390025.1. Taxonomy (NCBI): domain Eukaryota; kingdom Metazoa; phylum Chordata; class Amphibia; order Anura; family Myobatrachidae; genus Pseudophryne; species Pseudophryne corroboree. The sequence goes on from NW_026969634.1 coordinate 11,749, forward strand.
TACATTTTGGGATAGTACCTAAAGTTTAAAGCAGAAATTGGGGCACTTTTGAAATTTTCATTTTTGACCAAAATCGACAGGTCCGGGGCTTAGGGAATTTCTCATATGCCACAAATCGGTTGAAGCTCCTGTTCAAAAATGATGCTCCGAAATCAACTTCTGTCACCTTAGTGATACATTTTGGGATAGTACCTAAAGTTTAAAGCAGAAATTGGGGCACTTTTGATATTTTCATTTTTGACCAAAATCGACAGGTCCGGGGCTTAGGGAATTTCTCATATGCCACAAAACGGTTGAAGCTCCTGTTCAAAAATGATTTTCTGAAATCAACTTCTGTCACCTCAGTGATACATTTTGGGATAGTACCTAAAGTTTAAAGCAGAAATTGGGGCACTTTTGAAATTTTCATTTTTGACCAAAATCGACAGGTCCGGGGCTTAGGGAATTTCTCATATGCCACAAAACGGTTGAAGCTCCTGTTCAAAAATGATGCTCCGAAATCAACTTCTGTCACCTCAGTGATACATTTTGGGATAGTACCTAAAGTTTAAAGCAGAAATTGGGGCACTTTTGAAATGTTCATTTTTGACCAAAATCGACAGGTCCGGGGCTTAGGGAAATTCTCATATGCCACAAAACGGTTGAAGCTCCTGTTCAAAAATGATGCTCCGAAATCAACTTCTGTCACCTTAGAGATACATTTTGGGATAGTACCTAAAGTTTAAAGCAGAAATTGGGACACTTTTGAAATTTTCATTTTTGACCAAAATCGACAGGTCCGGGGCTTAGGGAATTTCTCATATGCCACAAAATGGTTGAAGCTCCTGTTCAAAAATGATGCTCCGAAATCAACTTCTGTCACCTTAGTGATACATTTTGGGATAGTACCTAAAGTTTAAAGCAGAAATTGGGGCACTTTTGAAATTTTCATTTATGACCAAAATCGACAGGACCGGGGCTTAGGGAATTTCTCATATGCCACAAAACGGTTGAAGCTCCTGTTAAAAAATGATGCTCCGAAATCAACTTCTGTCACCTTAGTGATACATTTTGGGATAGTACCTAAAGTTTAAAGCAGAAACTGGGACACTTTTGAAATTTTCATTTATGACCAAAATCGACAGATCCGGGGCTTAGGGAATTTCTCATATGCCACAAAACGGTTGAAGCTCCTGTTCAAAAATGATGCTCCGAAATCAATTTCTGTCACCTCGGTGATACATTTAGGGATTGTAGCTAAACTTTAAAGCAGAAATTGGGGCACTTTTGGAATTTTCATTTTTGACCAAAATCAATGGGTCCGGGGCTTAGGGAAATTCTCATATGCCGCAAAATGGTTGAAGGTCCTGTTTAAAAATCATTCTCCGAAATCAACTTCTGTCACCTCAGTGAAACATTTTGTGATGGTACCTAAAGTTTAAAGCAGAAATTGGGGCACTTTTGGAATTTTCATTTTTGATCAAAATTCATGGGTACGGGACTTAGGGAATTTCTCATATGCCGCAAAACGGTTGAATCTCCTGTTCAAAAATCATGCTCCGAAATCAACTTCTGTCACCTCGGTGATACATTTAGGGATGGTACCTAAAGTTTAAAGCAGAAATTGGGGCACTTTTGAAATTTTTATTTTTGACCAAAATCGACAGGTCCGGGGCTTAGGGAATTTCTCATATGCCACAAAACGGTTGAAGCTCCAGTTCAAAAATGATGCTCCGAAATCAACTTCTGTCACCTTAGTGATACATTTTGGGATAGTACCTAAAGTTTAAAGCAGAAATTGGGGCACTTTTGAAATTTTCATTTTTGACCAAAATCAACAGGTCCGGGGCTTAGGGAATTTCTCATATGCCACAAAACGGTTCAAGCTCCTGTTCAAAAATGATGTTCCGAAATCAAGTTCTGTCACCTTAGTGATACATTTTGGGATAGTACCTAAAGTTTAAAGCAGAAATTGGGGCACTTTTGAAATTTTCACTTTTGACCAAAATCGACAGGTTCGAGGCTTAGGGAATTTCTCATATGCCACAAAACGGTTGAAGCTCCTGTTCAAAAATGATGCTCCGAAATCAACTTCTGTCACCTCAGTGATACATTTTGGGATAGTACCTAAAGTTTAAAGCAGAAATTGGGGCACTTTGGAAATTTTCATTTTTGACCAAAATCGACAGGTCCGGGGCTTAGGGAATTTCTCATATGCCACAAAACGGTTGAAGCTCCTGTTCAAAAATGATGCTCCGAAATCAACTTCTGTCACCTTAGTGATACATTTTGGGATAGTACCTAAAGTTTAAAGCAGAAATTGGGGCACTTTTGACATTTTCATTTTTGACCAAAATCGACAGGTCCGGGGCTTAGGGAATTTCTCGTATGCCACAAAACGGTTGAAGCTCCTGTTCAAAAATGATGTTCCGAAATCAACTTCTGTCACCTCAGTGATACATTTTGGGATAGTACCTAAAGTTTAAAGCAGAAATTGGGGCACTTTTGAAATTTTCATTTTTGAACAAAATCGACAGGTCCGGGGCTTAGGGAATTTCTCATATGCCACAAAACGGTTGAAGCTCCTGTTCAAAAATGATGCTCCGAAATCAACTTCTATCATCTTAGTGATACATTTTGGGATAGTACCTAAAGTTTAAAGCAGAAATTGGGGCACTTTTGAAATTTTCATTTTTGACCAAAATCGACAGGTCCGGGGCTTAGGGAATTTCTCATATGCCACAAAACGGTTGAAGCTCCTGTCAAAAATGATGCTCCGAAATCAACTTCTGTCACCTTAGTGATACATTTTGTGATAGTATCTAAAGTTTAAAGCAGAAATTGGGGCACTTTTGAAATTTTAATTTTTGACCAAAATCGACAGGTCCGGGGCTTAGGGAATTTCTCATATGCCACAAAACGGTTGAAGCTCCTGTTCAAAAATGATGTTCCGAAATCAACTTCTGTCACCTCAGTGATACATTTTGGGATAGTACCTAAAGTTTAAAGCAGAAATTGGGGCACTTTTGAAATTTTCATTTTTGACCAAAATCAACAGGTCCGGGGCTTAGGGAATTTCTCATATGCCACAAAACAGTTCAAGCTCCTGTTCAAAAATGATGTTCCGAAATCAAGTTCTGTCACCTTAGTGATACATTTTGGGATAGTACCTAAAGTTTAAAGCAGAAATTGGGGCACTTTTGAAATTTTCACTTTTGACCAAAATCGACAGGTTCGGGGCTTAGGGAATTTCTCATATGCCACAAAACGGTTCAAGCTCCTGTTCAAAAATGATGTTCCGAAATCAACTTCTGTCACCTCAGTGATACATTTTGGGATAGTACCTAAAGTTTAAAGCAGAAATTGGGGCACTTTTGAAATTTTAATTTTTGACCAAAATCGACAGGTCCGGAGCTTAGGGAATTTCTCATATGCCACAAAACGGTTGAAGCTCCTGTTCAAAAATGATGTTCCGAAATCAACTTCTGTCACCTCAGTGATACATTTTGGGATAGTACCTAAAGTTTAAAGCAGAAATTGGGGCACTTTTGAAATTTTCATTTTTGAACAAAATCGACAGGTCCGGGGCTTAGGGAATTTCTCATATGCCACAAAACGGTTGAAGCTCCTGTTCAAAAATGATGTTCCGAAATCAACTTCTGTCACCTCAGTGATACATTTTGGGATAGTACCTAAAGTTTTAAGCAGAAATTGGGGCACTTTTGAAATGTTCATTTTTGACCAAAATCGACAGGTCCGGGGCTTAGGGAATTTCTCATATGCCACAAAACGGTTGAAGCTCCTGTTCAAAAATGATGCTCCGAAATCAACTTCTGTCACCTTAGTGATACATTTTGGGATAGTACCTAAAGTTTAAAGCAGAAATTGGGGCACTTTTGAAATTTTCATTTTTGAACAAAATCGACAGGTCCGGGGCTTAGGGAATTTCTCATATGCCACAAAACGGTTGAAGTTCCTGTTCAAAAATGATGCTCCGAAATCAACTTCTGTCACCTTAGTGATGCATTTTGGGATAGTACCTAAAGTTTAAAGCAGAAATTGGGGCACTTTTGAAATTTTCATTTTTGACCAAAATCGACAGGTCCGGGGCTTAGGGAATTTCTCATATGCCACAAAACGGTTGAAGCTCCTGTTCAAAAATGATGCTCCGAAATCAACTTCTGTCACCTTAGTGATACATTTTGGGATAGTACCTAAAGTTTAAAGCAGAAATTGGGGCACTTTTGAATTTTTCATTTTTGAACAAAATCGACAGGTCCGGGGCTTAGGGAATTTCTCATATGCCACAAAACGGTTGAAGCTCCTGTTCAAAAATGATGCTCCGAAATCAACTTCTGTCACCTTAGTGATACATTTTGGGATAGTACCTAAAGTTTAAAGCAGAAATTGGGTCACTTTTGAAATTTTCATTTATGACCAAAATCGACAGATCCGGGGCTTAGGGAATTTCTCATATGCCACAAAACGGTTGAAGCTCCTGTTAAAAAATGATGCTCCGAAATCAACTTCTGTCACCTTAGTGATACATTTTGGGATAGTACCTAAAGTTTAAAGCAGAAATTGGGGCACTTTTGAAATTTTCATTTATGACCAAAATCGACAGATCCGGGGCTTAGGGAATTTCTCATATGCCACAAAACGGTTGAAGCTCCTGTTCAAAAATGATGCTCCGAAATCAATTTCTGTCACCTCGGTGATACATTTTGGGATGGTAGCTAAACTTTAAAGCAGAAATTGGGGCACTTTTGGAATTTTCATTTTTGACCAAAATCAATGGGTCCGGGGCTTAGGGAATTTCTCATATGCCGCAAAATGGTTGAAGGTCCTGTTTAAAAATCATTCTCCGAAATCAACTTCTGTCACCTCAGTGAAACATTTTGTGATGGTACCTAAAGTTTAAAGCAGAAATTGGGGCACTTTTGGAATTTTCATTTTTGATCAAAATTCATGGGTACGGGACTTAGGGAATTTCTCATATTCCGCAAAACGGTTGAATCTCCTGTTCAAAAATCATGCTCCGAAATCAACTTCTGTCACCTCGGTGATACATTTTGGGATGGTACCTAAAGTTTAAAGCAGAAATTGGGGCACTTTTGAAATTTTTATTTTTGACCAAAATCGACAGGTCCGGGGCTTAGGGAATTTCTCATATGCCACAAAACGGTTGAAGCTCCTGTTCAAAATTGATGCTCCGAAATCAACTTCTGTCACCTTAGTGATACATTTTGGGATAGTACCTAAAGTTTAAAGCAGAAATTGGGGCACTTTTGAAATTTTCATTTTTGAACAAAATCGACAGGTCCGGGGCTTAGGGAATTTCTCATAAGCCACAAAACGGTTGAAGCTCCTGTTCAAAAATGATGCTCCGAAATCAACTTCTGTCACCTCAGTGATACATTTTGGGATAGTACCTAAAGTTTAAAGCAGAAATTGGGGCACTTTTGAAATTTTCATTTTTGACCAAAATCGACAGGTCCGGGGCTTAGGGAATTTCTCATATGCCATAAAACGGTTGAAGCTCCTGTTCAAAAATGATTTTCTGAAATCAACTTCTGTCACCTCAGTGATACATTTTGGGATAGTACCTAAAGTTTAAAGCAGAAATTGGGGCACTTTTGAAATTTTCATTTTTGACCAAAATCAACAGGTCCGGGGCTTAGGGAATTTCTCATATGCCACAAAACGGTTCAAGCTCCTGTTCAAAAATGATGTTCCGAAATCAAGTTCTGTCACCTTAGTGATACATTTTGGGATAGTACCTAAAGTTTAAAGCAGAAATTGGGGCACTTTTAAAATTATCACTTTTGACCAAAATCGACAGGTTCGGGGCTTAGGGAATTTCTCATATGCCATAAAACGGTTGAAGCTCCTGTTCAAAAATGATTTTCTGAAATCAACTTCTGTCACCTCAGTGATACATTTTGGGATAGTACCTAAATTTTAAAGCAGAAATTGGGGCACTTTTGAAATTTTTATTTTTGACCCAAATCGACAGGACCGGGGCTTAGGGAATTTCTCATATGCCACAAAACGGTTGAAGCTCCTGTTCAAAAATGATGTTCCGAAATCAACTTCTGTCACCTCAGTGATACATTTTGGGATAGTACCTAAAGTTTAAAGCAGAAATTGGGGCACTTTGGAAATTTTCATTTTTGACCAAAATCGACAGGTCCGGGGCTTAGGGAATTTCTCATATGCCACAAAACGGTTGAAGCTCCTGTTCAAAAATGATGTTCCGAAATCAACTTCTGTCACCTCAGTGATACATTTTGGGATAGTACCTAAAGTTTAAAGCAGAAATTGGGGCACTTTTGAAATTTTCATTTTTGACCAAAATCGACAGGTCCGGGGCTTAGGGAATTTCTCATATGCCACAAAACGGTTGAAGCTCCTGTTCAAAAATGATGTTCCGAAATCAACTTCTGTCACCTCAGTGATACATTTTGGGATAGTACCTAAAGTTTAAAGCAGAAATTGGGGCACTTTTGAAATTTTCATTTTTGACCAAAATCGACAGGTCTGGGGCTTAGGGAATTTCTCATATGCCACAAAACGGTTGAAGCTCCTGTTCAAAAATGATGCTCCGAAATCAACTTCTATCATCTTAGTGATACATTTTGGGATAGTACCTAAAGTTTAAAGCAGAAATTGGGGCACTTTTGAAATTTTCATTTTTGACCAAAATCGACAGGTCCGGGGCTTAGGGAATTTCTCATATGCCACAAATCGGTTGAAGCTCCTGTTCAAAAATGATGCTCCGAAATCAACTTCTGTCACCTTAGTGATACATTTTGGGATAGTACCTAAAATTTAAATCAGAAATTGAGGCACTTTTGACATTTTCATTTTTGAACAAAATCGACAGGTCCGGGGCTTAGGGAATTTCTCATATGCCACAAAACGGTTGAAGCTCCTGTCAAAAATGATGCTCCGAAATCAACTTCTGTCACCTTAGTGATACATTTTGGGATAGTATCTAAAGTTTAAAGCAGAAATTGGGGCACTTTTGAAATTTTAATTTTTGACCAAAATCGACAGGTCCGGGGCTTAGGGAATTTCTCATATGCCACAAAACGGTTGAAGCTCCTGTTCAAAAATGATGTTCCGAAATCAACTTCTGTCACCTCAGTGATACATTTTGGGACAGTACCTAAAGTTTAAAGCAGAAATTGGGGCACTTTTGAAATTTTCATTTTTGACCAAAATCAACAGGTCCGGGGCTTAGGGAATTTCTCATATGCCACAAAACAGTTCAAGCTCCTGTTCAAAAATGATGTTCCGAAATCAAGTTCTGTCACCTTAGCGATACATTTTGGGATAGTACCTAAAGTTTAAAGCAGAAATTGGGGCACTTTTGAAATTTTCACTTTTGACCAAAATCGACAGGTTCGGGGCTTAGGGAATTTCTCATATGCCACAAAACGGTTCAAGCTCCTGTTCAAAAATGATGTTCCGAAATCAACTTCTGTCACCTCAGTGATACATTTTGGGATAGTACCTAAAGTTTAAAGCAGAAATTGGGGCACTTTTGAAATTTAAATTTTTGACCAAAATCGACAGGTCCGGGGCTTAGGGAATTTCTCATATGCCACAAAACGGTTGAAGCTCCTGTTCAAAAATGATTTTCTGAAATCAACTTCTGTCACCTCAGTGATACATTTTGGGATAGTACCTAAAGTTTAAAGCAGAAATTGGGGCACTTTTGAAATTTTCATTTTTGACCAAAATCAACAGGTCCGGGGCTTAGGGAATTTCTCATATGCCACAAAACGGTTCAAGCTCCTGTTCAAAAATGATGTTCCGAAATCAAGTTCTGTCACCTTAGTGATACATTTTGGGATAGTACCTAAAGTTTAAAGCAGAAATTGGGGCACTTTTGAAATTTTCACTTTTGACCAAAATCGACAGGTTCGGGGCTTAGGGAATTTCTCATATGCCACAAAATGGTTGAAGCTCCTGTTCAAAAATGATGCTCCGAAATCAACTTCTGTCACCTCAGTGATACATTTTGGGATAGTACCTAAAGTTTAAAGCAGAAATTGGGGCACTTTGGAAATTTTCATTTTTGACCAAAATCGACAGGTCCGGGGCTTAGGGAATTTCTCATATGCCACAAAACGGTTGAAGCTCCTGTTCAAAAATGATGTTCCGAAATCAACTTCTGTCACCTCAGTGATACATTTTGGGATAGTACCTAAAGTTTAAAGCAGAAATTGGGGCACTTTTGAAATTTTCATTTTTGTCCAAAATCGACAGGTCCGGGGCTTAGGGAATTTCTCATATGCCACAAAACGGTTGAAGCTCCTGTTCAAAAATGATGCTCCGAAATCAACTTCTGTCACCTTAGTGATACATTTTGGGATAGTACCTAAAGTTTAAAGCAGAAATTGGGGCACTTTTGAAATTTTAATTTTTGACCAAAATCGACAGGTCCGGGGCTTAGGGAATTTCTCATATGCCACAAAACGGTTGAAGCTCCTGTTCAAAAATGATGCTCCGAAATCAACTTCTGTCACCTCAGTGATACATTTTGGGATAGTACCTAAAGTTTAAAGCAGAAATTGGGGCACTTTTGAAATTTTTATTTTTGACCAAAATCGACAGGACCGGGGCTTAGGGAATTTCTCATATGCCACAAAACGGTTGAAGCTCCTGTTCAAAAATGATGTTCCGAAATCAACTTCTGTCACCTCAGTGATACATTTTGGGATAGTACCTAAAGTTTAAAGCAGAAATTGGGGCACTTTGGAAATTTTCATTTTTGACCAAAATCGACAGGTCCGGGGCTTAGGGAATTTCTCATATGCCACAAAACGGTTGAAGCTCCTGTTCAAAAATGATGTTCCGAAATCAACTTCTGTCACCTCAGTGATACATTTTGGGATAGTACCTAAAGTTTAAAGCAGAAATTGGGGCACTTTTGAAATTTTCATTTTTGACCAAAATCGACAGGTCCGGGGCTTAGGGAATTTCTCATATGCCACAAAACGGTTGAAGCTCCTGTTCAAAAATGATGCTCCGAAATCAACTTCTGTCACCTTAGTGATACATTTTGGGATAGTACCTAAAGTTTAAAGCAGAAATTGGGGCACTTTTGAAATTTTCATTTTTGACCAAAATCGACAGGTCCGGGGCTTAGGGAATTTCTCATATGCCACAAAACGGTTGAAGCTCCTGTTCAAAAATGATGCTCCGAAATCAACTTCTGTCACCTCAGTGATACATTTTGGGATAGTACCTAAAGTTTAAAGCAGAAATTGGGGCACTTTTGAAATTTTTATTTTTGACCAAAATCGACAGGACCGGGGCTTAGGGAATTTCTCATATGCCACAAAACGGTTGAAGCTCCTGTTCAAAAATGATGCTCCAAAATCAACTTCTGTCACCTTAGTGATACATTTTGGGATAGTACCTAAAGTTTAAAGCAGAAATTGGGGCACTTTTGAAATTTTCATTTTTGACCAAAATCGACAGGTCCGGGGCTTAGGGAATTTCTCATATGCCACAAAACGGTTGAAGCTCCTGTTCAAAAATGATGTTCCGAAATCAACTTCTGTCACCTCAGTGATACATTTTGGGATAGTACCTAAAGTTTAAAGCAGAAATTGGGGCACTTTGGAAATTTTCATTTTTGACCAAAATCGACAGGTCCGGGGCTTAGGGAATTTCTCATATGCCACAAAACGGTTGAAGCTCCTGTTCAAAAATGATGCTCCGAAATCAACTTCTGTCACCTTAGTGATACATTTTGGGATAGTACCTAAAGTTTAAAGCAGAAATTGGGGCACTTTTGAAATTTTCATTTTTGACCAAAATCGACAGGTCCGGGGCTTAGGGAATTTCTCATATGCCACAAAACGGTTGAAGCTCCTGTTCAAAAATGATGTTCCGAAATCAACTTCTGTCACCTCAGTGATACATTTTGGGATAGTACCTAAAGTTTAAAGCAGAAATTGGGGCACTTTTGAAATTTTCATTTTTGACCAAAATCGACAGGTCCGGGGCTTAGGGAATTTCTCATATGCCACAAAACGGTTGAAGCTCCTGTTCAAAAATGATGCTCCGAAATCAACTTCTATCATCTTAGTGATACATTTTGGGATAGTACCTAAAGTTTAAAGCAGAAATTGGGGCACTTTTGAAATTTTCATTTTTGACCAAAATCGACAGGTCCGGGGCTTAGGGAATTTCTCATATGCCACAAAACGGTTGAAGCTCCTGTTCAAAAATGATGCTCCGAAATCAACTTCTGTCACCTTAGTGATACATTTTGGGATAGTACCTAAAATTTAAATCAGAAATTGAGGCACTTTTGACATTTTCATTTTTGAACAAAATCGACAGGTCCGGGGCTTAGGGAATTTCTCATATGCCACAAAACGGTTGAAGCTCCTGTCAAAAATGATGCTCCGAAATCAACTTCTGTCACCTTAGTGATACATTTTGGGATAGTATCTAAAGTTTAAAGCAGAAATTGGGGCACTTTTGAAATTTTCATTTTTGACCAAAATCGACAGGTCCGGGGCTTAGGGAATTTCTCATATGCCACAAAACGGTTGAAGCTCCTGTTCAAAAATGATGTTCCGAAATCAACTTCTGTCACCTCAGTGATACATTTTGAGATAGTACCTAAAGTTTAAAGCAGAAATTGGGGCACTTTGGAAATTTTCATTTTTGACCAAAATCGACAGGTCCGGGGCTTAGGGAATTTCTCATATGCCACAAAACGGTTGAAGCTCCTGTTCAAAAATGATGTTCCGAAATCAACTTCTGTCACCTCAGTGATACATTTTGGGATAGTACCTAAAGTTTAAAGCAGAAATTGGGGCACTTTGGAAATTTTCATTTTTGACCAAAATCGACAGGTCCGGGGCTTAGGGAATTTCTCATATGCCACAAAACGGTTGAAGCTCCTGTTCAAAAATGATGCTCCGAAATCAACTTCTGTCACCTTAGTGATACATTTTGGGATAGTACCTAAAGTTTAAAGCAGAAATTGGGGCACTTTTGAAATTTTAATTTTTGACCAAAATCGACAGGACCGGGGCTTAGGGAATTTCTCATATGCCACAAAACGGTTGAAGCTCCTGTTCAAAAATGATGTTCCGAAATCAACTTCTGTCACCTCAGTGATACATTTTGGGATAGTACCTAAAGTTTAAAGCAGAAATTGGGGCACTTTTGAAATTTTCATTTTTGACCAAAATCGACAGGTCCGGGGCTTAGGGAATTTCTCATATGCCACAAAATGGTTGAAGCTCCTGTTCAAAAATGATGCTCCGAAATCAACTTCTATCATCTTAGTGATACATTTTGGGATAGTACCTAAAGTTTAAAGCAGAAATTGGGGCACTTTTGAAATTTTCATTTTTGACCAAAATTGACAGGTCCGGGGCTTAGGGAATTTCTCATATGCCACAAAACGGTTGAAGCTCCTGTTCAAAAATGATGCTCCGAAATCAACTTCTGTCACCTTAGTGATACATTTTGGGATAGTACCTAAAGTTTAAAGCAGAAATTGGGGCACTTTTGAAATTTTAATTTTTGACCACAATCGACAGGTCCGGGGCTTAGGGAATTTCTCATATGCCACAAAACGGTTGAAGCTCCTGTTCAAAAATGATGCTCCGAAATCAACTTCTGTCACCTCAGTGATACATTTTGGGATAGTACCTAAAGTTTAAAGCAGAAATTGGGGCACTTTTGAAATTTTTATTTTTGACCAAAATCGACAGGACCGGGGCTTAGGGAATTTCTCATATGCCACAAAACGGTTGAAGCTCCTGTTCAAAAATGATGCTCCAAAATCAACTTCTGTCACCTTAGTGATACATTTTGGGATAGTACCTAAAGTTTAAAGCAGAAATTGGGGCACTTTTGAAATTTTCATTTTTGACCAAAATCGACAGGTCCGGGGCTTAGGGAATTTCTCATATGCCACAAAACGGTTGAAGCTCCTGTTCAAAAATGATGTTCCGAAATCAACTTCTGTCACCTCAGTGATACATTTTGGGATAGTACCTAAAGTTTAAAGCAGAAATTGGGGCACTTTGGAAATTTTCATTTTTGACCAAAATCGACAGGTCCGGGGCTTAGGGAATTTCTCATATGCCACAAAACGGTTGAAGCTCCTGTTCAAAAATGATGCTCCGAAATCAACTTCTGTCACCTTAGTGATACATTTTGGGATAGTACCTAAAGTTTAAAGCAGAAATTGGGGCACTTTGGAAATTTTCATTTTTGACCAAAATCGACAGGTCCGGGGCTTAGGGAATTTCTCATATGCCACAAAACGGTTGAAGCTCCTGTTCAAAAATGATGTTCCGAAATCAACTTCTGTCACCTCAGTGATACATTTTGGGATAGTACCTAAAGTTTAAAGCAGAAATTGGGGCACTTTTGAAATTTTAATTTTTGACCACAATCGACAGGTCCGGGGCTTAGGGAATTTCTCATATGCCACAAAACGGTTGAAGCTCCTGTTCAAAAATGATGCTCCGAAATCAACTTCTGTCACCTCAGTGATACATTTTGGGATAGTACCTAAAGTTTAAAGCAGAAATTGGGGCACTTTTGAAATTTTTATTTTTGACCAAAATCGACAGGACCGGGGCTTAGGGAATTTCTCATATGCCACAAAACGGTTGAAGCTCCTGTTCAAAAATGATGCTCCAAAATCAACTTCTGTCACCTTAGTGATACATTTTGGGATAGTACCTAAAGTTTAAAGCAGAAATTGGGGCACTTTTGAAATTTTCATTTTTGACCAAAATCGACAGGTCCGGGGCTTAGGGAATTTCTCATATGCCACAAAACGGTTGAAGCTCCTGTTCAAAAATGATGTTCCGAAATCAACTTCTGTCACCTCAGTGATACATTTTGGGATAGTACCTAAAGTTTAAAGCAGAAATTGGGGCACTTTGGAAATTTTCATTTTTGACCAAAATCGACAGGTCCGGGGCTTAGGGAATTTCTCATATGCCACAAAACGGTTGAAGCTCCTGTTCAAAAATGATGCTCCGAAATCAACTTCTGTCACCTTAGTGATACATTTTGGGATAGTACCTAAAGTTTAAAGCAGAAATTGGGGCACTTTTGAAATTTTCATTTTTGACCAAAATCGACAGGTCCGGGGCTTAGGGAATTTCTCATATGCCACAAAACGGTTGAAGCTCCTGTTCAAAAATGATGTTCCGAAATCAACTTCTGTCACCTCAGTGATACATTTTGGGATAGTACCTAAAGTTTAAAGCAGAAATTGGGGCACTTTTGAAATTTTCATTTTTGACCAAAATCGACAGGTCTGGGGCTTAGGGAATTTCTCATATGCCACAAAACGGTTGAAGCTCCTGTTCAAAAATGATGCTCCGAAATCAACTTCTATCATCTTAGTGATACATTTTGGGATAGTACCTAAAGTTTAAAGCAGAAATTGGGGCACTTTTGAAATTTTCATTTTTGACCAAAATCGACAGGTCCGGGGCTTAGGGAATTTCTCATATGCCACAAATCGGTTGAAGCTCCTGTTCAAAAATGATGCTCCGAAATCAACTTCTGTCACCTTAGTGATACATTTTGGGATAGTACCTAAAATTTAAATCAGAAATTGAGGCACTTTTGACATTTTCATTTTTGAACAAAATCGACAGGTCCGGGGCTTAGGGAATTTCTCATATGCCACAAAACGGTTGAAGCTCCTGTCAAAAATGATGCTCCGAAATCAACTTCTGTCACCTTAGTGATACATTTTGGGATAGTATCTAAAGTTTAAAGCAGAAATTGGGGCACTTTTGAAATTTTAATTTTTGACCAAAATCGACAGGTCCGGGGCTTAGGGAATTTCTCATATGCCACAAAACGGTTGAAGCTCCTGTTCAAAAATGATGTTCCGAAATCAACTTCTGTCACCTCAGTGATACATTTTGGGACAGTACCTAAAGTTTAAAGCAGAAATTGGGGCACTTTTGAAATTTTCATTTTTGACCAAAATCAACAGGTCCGGGGCTTAGGGAATTTCTCATATGCCACAAAACAGTTCAAGCTCCTGTTCAAAAATGATGTTCCGAAATCAAGTTCTGTCACCTTAGCGATACATTTTGGGATAGTACCTAAAGTTTAAAGCAGAAATTGGGGCACTTTTGAAATTTTCACTTTTGACCAAAATCGACAGGTTCGGGGCTTAGGGAATTTCTCATATGCCACAAAACGGTTCAAGCTCCTGTTCAAAAATGATGTTCCGAAATCAACTTCTGTCACCTCAGTGATACATTTTGGGATAGTACCTAAAGTTTAAAGCAGAAATTGGGGCACTTTTGAAATTTAAATTTTTGACCAAAATCGACAGGTCCGGGGCTTAGGGAATTTCTCATATGCCACAAAACGGTTGAAGCTCCTGTTCAAAAATGATTTTCTGAAATCAACTTCTGTCACCTCAGTGATACATTTTGGGATAGTACCTAAAGTTTAAAGCAGAAATTGGGGCACTTTTGAAATTTTCATTTTTGACCAAAATCAACAGGTCCGGGGCTTAGGGAATTTCTCATATGCCACAAAACGGTTCAAGCTCCTGTTCAAAAATGATGTTCCGAAATCAAGTTCTGTCACCTTAGTGATACATTTTGGGATAGTACCTAAAGTTTAAAGCAGAAATTGGGGCACTTTTGAAATTTTCACTTTTGACCAAAATCGACAGGTTCGGGGCTTAGGGAATTTCTCATATGCCACAAAATGGTTGAAGCTCCTGTTCAAAAATGATGCTCCGAAATCAACTTCTGTCACCTTAGTGATACATTTTGGGATAGTACCTAAAGTTTAAAGCAGAAATTGGGGCACTTTTGAAATTTTCACTTTTGACCAAAATCGACAGGTTCGGGGCTTAGGGAATTTCTCATATGCCACAAAACGGTTCAAGCTCCTGTTCAAAAATGATGTTCCGAAATCAACTTCTGTCACCTCAGTGATACATTTTGGGATAGTACCTAAAGTTTAAAGCAGAAATTGGGGCACTTTTGAAATTTTAATTTTTGACCAAAATCGACAGGTCCGGGGCTTAGGGAATTTCACATATGCCACAAAACGGTTGAAGCTCCTGTTCAAAAATGATTTTCTGAAATCAACTTCTGTCACCTCAGTGATACATTTTGGGATAGTACCTAAAGTTTAAAGCAGAAATTGGGGCACTTTTGAAATTTTCATTTTTGACCAAAATCAACAGGTCCGGGGCATAGGGAATTTCTCATATGCCACAAAACGGTTCAAGCTCCTGTTCAAAAATGATGTTCCGAAATCAAGTTCTGTCACCTTAGTGATACATTTTGGGATAGTACCTAAAGTTTAAAGCAGAAATTGGGGCACTTTTGAAATTTTCACTTTTGACCAAAATCGACAGGTTCGGGGCTTAGGGAATTTCTCATATGCCACAAAACGGTTGAAGCTCCTGTTCAAAAATGATGCTCCGAAATCAACTTCTGTCACCTCAGTGATACATTTTGGGATAGTACCTAAAGTTTAAAGCAGAAATTGGGGCACTTTTGATATTTTCATTTTTGACCAAAATCGACAGGTCCGGGGCTTAGGGAATTTCTCATATGCCACAAAACGGTTGAAGCTCCTGTTCAAAAATGATTTTCTGAAATCAACTTCTGTCACCTCAGTGATACATTTTGGGATAGTACCTAAAGTTTAAAGCAGAAATTGGGGCACTTTTGAAATTTTCATTTTTGACCAAAACCGACAGGTCCGGGGCTTAGGGAATTTCTCATATGCCACAAAACGGTTGAAGCTCCTGTTCAAAAATGATGCTCCGAAATCAACTTCTGTCACCTCAGTGATACATTTTGGGATAGTACCTAAAGTTTAAAGCAGAAATTGGGGCACTTTTGAAATGTTCATTTTTGACCAAAATCGACAGGTCTGGGGCTTAGGGAAATTCTCATATGCCACAAAACGGTTGAAGCTCCTGTTCAAAAATGATGCTCCGAAATCAACTTCTGTCACCTTAGTGATACATTTTGGGATAGTACCTAAAGTTTAAAGCAGAAACTGGGACACTTTTGAAATTTTCATTTATGACCAAAATCGACAGATCCGGGGCTTAGGGAATTTCTCATATGCCACAAAACGGTTGAAGCTCCTGTTCAAAAATGATGCTCCGAAATCAATTTCTGTCACCTCGGTGATACATTTAGGGATTGTAGCTAAACTTTAAAGCAGAAATTGGGGCACTTTTGGAATTTTCATTTTTGACCAAAATCAATGGGTCCGGGGCTTAGGGAAATTCTCATATGCCGCAAAATGGTTGAAGGTCCTGTTTAAAAATCATTCTCCGAAATCAACTTCTGTCACCTCAGTGAAACATTTTGTGATGGTACCTAAAGTTTAAAGCAGAAATTGGGGCACTTTTGGAATTTTCATTTTTGATCAAAATTCATGGGTACGGGACTTAGGGAATTTCTCATATGCCGCAAAACGGTTGAATCTCCTGTTCAAAAATCATGCTCCGAAATCAACTTCTGTCACCTCGGTGATACATTTTGGGATGGTACCTAAAGTTTAAAGCAGAAATTGGGGCACTTTTGAAATTTTTATTTTTGACCAAAATCGACAGGTCCGGGGCTTAGGGAATTTCTCATATGCCACAAAACGGTTGAAGCTCCAGTTCAAAAATGATGCTCCGAAATCAACTTCTGTCACCTTAGTGATACATTTTGGGATAGTACCTAAAGTTTAAAGCAGAAATTGGGGCACTTTTGAAATTTTCATTTTTGACCAAAATCAACAGGTCCGGGGCTTAGGGAATTTCTCATATGCCACAAAACGGTTCAAGCTCCTGTTCAAAAATGATGTTCCGAAATCAAGTTCTGTCACCTTAGTGATACATTTTGGGATAGTACCTAAAGTTTAAAGCAGAAATTGGGGCACTTTTGAAATTTTCACTTTTGACCAAAATCGACAGGTTCGAGGCTTAGGGAATTTCTCATATGCCACAAAACGGTTGAAGCTCCTGTTCAAAAATGATGCTCCGAAATCAACTTCTGTCACCTCAGTGATACATTTTGGGATAGTACCTAAAGTTTAAAGCAGAAATTGGGGCACTTTGGAAATTTTCATTTTTGACCAAAATCGACAGGTCCGGGGCTTAGGGAATTTCTCATATGCCACAAAACGGTTGAAGCTCCTGTTCAAAAATGATGCTCCGAAATCAACTTCTGTCACCTTAGTGATACATTTTGGGATAGTACCTAAAGTTTAAAGCAGAAATTGGGGCACTTTTGACATTTTCATTTTTGACCAAAATCGACAGGTCCGGGGCTTAGGGAATTTCTCGTATGCCACAAAACGGTTGAAGCTCCTGTTCAAAAATGATGTTCCGAAATCAACTTCTGTCACCTCAGTGATACATTTTGGGATAGTACCTAAAGTTTAAAGCAGAAATTGGGGCACTTTTGAAATTTTCATTTTTGAACAAAATCGACAGGTCCGGGGCTTAGGGAATTTCTCATATGCCACAAAACGGTTGAAGCTCCTGTTCAAAAATGATGCTCCGAAATCAACTTCTATCATCTTAGTGATACATTTTGGGATAGTACCTAAAGTTTAAAGCAGAAATTGGGGCACTTTTGAAATTTTCATTTTTGACCAAAATCGACAGGTCCGGGGCTTAGGGAATTTCTCATATGCCACAAAACGGTTGAAGCTCCTGTTCAAAAATGATGCTCCGAAATCAACTTCTGTCACCTTAGTGATACATTTTGGGATAGTACCTAAAATTTAAATCAGAAATTGAGGCACTTTTGACATTTTCATTTTTGAACAAAATCGACAGGTCCGGGGCATAGGGAATTTCTCATATGCCACAAAACGGTTGAAGCTCCTGTCAAAAATGATGCTCCGAAATCAACTTCTGTCACCTTAGTGATACATTTTGTGATAGTATCTAAAGTTTAAAGCAGAAATTGGGGCACTTTTGAAATTTTAATTTTTGACCAAAATCGACAGGTCCGGGGCTTAGGGAATTTCTCATATGCCACAAAACGGTTGAAGCTCCTGTTCAAAAATGATGTTCCGAAATCAACTTCTGTCACCTCAGTGATACATTTTGGGATAGTACCTAAAGTTTAAAGCAGAAATTGGGGCACTTTTGAAATTTTCATTTTTGACCAAAATCAACAGGTCCGGGGCTTAGGGAATTTCTCATATGCCACAAAACAGTTCAAGCTCCTGTTCAAAAATGATGTTCCGAAATCAAGTTCTGTCACCTTAGTGATACATTTTGGGATAGTACCTAAAGTTTAAAGCAGAAATTGGGGCACTTTTGAAATTTTCACTTTTGACCAAAATCGACAGGTTCGAGGCTTAGGGAATTTCTCATATGCCACAAAACGGTTCAAGCTCCTGTTCAAAAATGATGTTCCGAAATCAACTTCTGTCACCTCAGTGATACATTTTGGGATAGTACCTAAAGTTTAAAGCAGAAATTGGGGCACTTTTGAAATTTTAATTTTTGACCAAAATCGACAGGTCCGGAGCTTAGGGAATTTCTCATATGCCACAAAACGGTTGAAGCTCCTGTTCAAAAATGATGTTCCGAAATCAACTTCTGTCACCTCAGTGATACATTTTGGGATAGTACCTAAAGTTTAAAGCAGAAATTGGGGCACTTTTGAAATTTTCATTTTTGAACAAAATCGACAGGTCCGGGGCTTAGGGAATTTCTCATATGCCACAAAACGGTTGAAGCTCCTGTTCAAAAATGATGTTCCGAAATCAACTTCTGTCACCTCAGTGATACATTTTGGGATAGTACCTAAAGTTTTAAGCAGAAATTGGGGCACTTTTGAAATGTTCATTTTTGACCAAAATCGACAGGTCCGGGGCTTAGGGAATTTCTCATATGCCACAAAACGGTTGAAGCTCCTGTTCAAAAATGATGCTCCGAAATCAACTTCTGTCACCTTAGTGATACATTTTGGGATAGTACCTAAAGTTTAAAGCAGAAATTGGGGCACTTTTGAAATTTTCATTTTTGAACAAAATCGACAGGTCCGGGGCTTAGGGAATTTCTCATATGCCACAAAACGGTTGAAGTTCCTGTTCAAAAATGATGCTCCGAAATCAACTTCTGTCACCTTAGTGATGCATTTTGGGATAGTACCTAAAGTTTAAAGCAGAAATTGGGGCACTTTTGAAATTTTCATTTTTGACCAAAATCGACAGGTCCGGGGCTTAGGGAATTTCTCATATGCCACAAAACGGTTGAAGCTCCTGTTCAAAAATGATGCTCCGAAATCAACTTCTGTCACCTTAGTGATACATTTTGGGATAGTACCTAAAGTTTAAAGCAGAAATTGGGGCACTTTTGAATTTTTCATTTTTGAACAAAATCGACAGGTCCGGGGCTTAGGGAATTTCTCATATGCCACAAAACGGTTGAAGCTCCTGTTCAAAAATGATGCTCCGAAATCAACTTCTGTCACCTTAGTGATACATTTTGGGATAGTACCTAAAGTTTAAAGCAGAAATTGGGTCACTTTTGAAATTTTCATTTATGACCAAAATCGACAGATCCGGGGCTTAGGGAATTTCTCATATGCCACAAAACGGTTGAAGCTCCTGTTAAAAAATGATGCTCCGAAATCAACTTCTGTCACCTTAGTGATACATTTTGGGATAGTACCTAAAGTTTAAAGCAGAAATTGGGGCACTTTTGAAATTTTCATTTATGACCAAAATCGACAGATCCGGGGCTTAGGGAATTTCTCATATGCCACAAAACGGTTGAAGCTCCTGTTCAAAAATGATGCTCCGAAATCAATTTCTGTCACCTCGGTGATACATTTTGGGATGGTAGCTAAACTTTAAAGCAGAAATTGGGGCACTTTTGGAATTTTCATTTTTGACCAAAATCAATGGGTCCGGGGCTTAGGGAATTTCTCATATGCCGCAAAATGGTTGAAGGTCCTGTTTAAAAATCATTCTCCGAAATCAACTTCTGTCACCTCAGTGAAACATTTTGTGATGGTACCTAAAGTTTAAAGCAGAAATTGGGGCACTTTTGGAATTTTCATTTTTGATCAAAATTCATGGGTACGGGACTTAGGGAATTTCTCATATTCCGCAAAACGGTTGAATCTCCTGTTCAAAAATCATGCTCCGAAATCAACTTCTGTCACCTCGGTGATACATTTTGGGATGGTACCTAAAGTTTAAAGCAGAAATTGGGGCACTTTTGAAATTTTTATTTTTGACCAAAATCGACAGGTCCGGGGCTTAGGGAATTTCTCATATGCCACAAAACGGTTGAAGCTCCTGTTCAAAATTGATGCTCCGAAATCAACTTCTGTCACCTTAGTGATACATTTTGGGATAGTACCTAAAGTTTAAAGCAGAAATTGGGGCACTTTTGAAATTTTCATTTTTGAACAAAATCGACAGGTCCGGGGCTTAGGGAATTTCTCATATGCCACAAAACGGTTGAAGCTCCTGTTCAAAAATGATGTTCCGAAATCAACTTCTGTCACCTCAGTGATACATTTTGGGATAGTACCTAAAGTTTTAAGCAGAAATTGGGGCACTTTTGAAATGTTCATTTTTGACCAAAATCGACAGGTCCGGGGCTTAGGGAATTTCTCATATGCCACAAAACGGTTGAAGCTCCTGTTCAAAAATGATGCTCCGAAATCAACTTCTGTCACCTTAGTGATACATTTTGGGATAGTACCTAAAATTTAAAGCAGAAATTGGGGCACTTTTGAAATTTTCATTTTTGAACAAAATCGACAGGTCCGGGGCTTAGGGAATTTCTCATATGCCACAAAACGGTTGAAGTTCCTGTTCAAAAATGATGCTCCGAAATCAACTTCTGTCACCTTAGTGATGCATTTTGGGATAGTACCTAAAGTTTAAAGCAGAAATTGGGGCACTTTTGAAATTTTCATTTTTGACCAAAATCGACAGGTCCGGGGCTTAGGGAATTTCTCATATGCCACAAAACGGTTGAAGCTCCTGTTCAAAAATGATGCTCCGAAATCAACTTCTGTCACCTTAGTGATACATTTTGGGATAGTACCTAAAGTTTAAAGCAGAAATTGGGGCACTTTTGAATTTTTCATTTTTGAACAAAATCGACAGGTCCGGGGCTTAGGGAATTTCTCATATGCCACAAAACGGTTGAAGCTCCTGTTCAAAAATGATGCTCCGAAATCAACTTCTGTCACCTTAGTGATACATTTTGGGATAGTACCTAAAGTTTAAAGCAGAAATTGGGTCACTTTTGAAATTTTCATTTATGACCAAAATCGACAGATCCGGGGCTTAGGGAATTTCTCATATGCCACAAAACGGTTGAAGCTCCTGTTAAAAAATGATGCTCCGAAATCAACTTCTGTCACC